>NC_058134.1:266153741-266196538 GCF_016433145.1 Gracilinanus agilis
GGGGGGGGAGGGAGAGGGAGAGGGGGAGGGAGAGGGAGAGGGAGAGGGAGAGGGAGAGGGAACTATTGTATCCATTAGAGAGTGTGCTTTTGAAAGATCATTCAGATCTGGTCCCTTGACTCAATAACACTTTATTGTTTTTATTATTGTTTTAATGGCAGCCCCATAAAAGTTAATCAGTTTGAAGCACATTTCATGAAGCTACAAGCAGATTCCAACTATCTTCTCTCCAAGGAATATGAGGTAGGAAGCAAGACCAAAGACCTACCCTACTTCCTAGGCAATAGTTTAATAATCCCTTTAACTTTATATCTGGTCTCATATTCTGATTTTGGCTGCAAGTTAGGATGAGTTTTAATATTTCAACAAGACTATTATATTCTGTGTAACTTTAATATTTAGTAGCAGATCCCTGAAGGTTTGAGTCTTAATTCTAACCCTGCTTCTTATTGTTGGGCAAGTGGGTGGTACAGTGGAAAGGGTGTTGGATCTAGAGTCAGGAAGACCCGAGTACAAATCCAGCCTCAGACATTTACTAGCTGTATAACCTTGGACTATCACTTAAACTGCTGCCTGCCTCAGTTTCCTCATCTGTAAAATGAGAATAGAGAAGAGGAGGCAGACGGGATAATCTGTACAGGTCCCCTTTACCCTAAATCCTTTTTCTTAGCATCCTATGAATATGGCACAATGTGCTGACAGTTTGATTTCGGGAAAGAGATCAGCAGATTCTGAGGAACCAGCAGGAGTTTGAGTCATGTGTTATTAATGTAGAATGGTCCTTTCTGATATAAACAATGCTATTATTTAGTTGACTTGACCATTTAGTTAAATAGCCCCCACAAGATGCCCCCCTCCACTTGGCTTTAGATGACTCAGGTGCTCTGAGGTTTATATTCACACCTTTTAATAATTTTCCACTTGGAAAATTTTATTTCTTCCCTAACAGGATTTAAAAGAGGTGGGTCGAAACCAGTCATGTGACACAGCCCTTTTGCCAGAGAACAGAGGGAAAAATCGATACAACAATATACTACCCTGTGAGTTTTATGTTGGTTCATGTACTACTCTCTCCTACAGACCAATTTTCACCTCCTTTTCTGTAAAACAAATGAGGCTGAAGAAGAGAGGTGGTTGCTTTCCAAGAGGAGATGGATAGTTCCAGTCTGACAGAGCTCGGGGGTTGGGTGCCGAAGAGCTATGACTAAAAACGAACTGACTTTCAGGTTATTTCGCTTCTCACTGGAGGCACGAGGAATAATGGGCATCCTGGTTATGAGAAGCTACAGCTGTTCTAGGCACTCAGCTGGGCTGTCACAGTTGATACCGCTCAGAGCCCTAATAGAAACTGCGGAACATAGTATTTGTTATTTGGCTCAGAAGGCAGCAGAGGCTTTTACAAACTCAGGTCATTCCAACCTTGTCAGGGAGCTGACCTCCATGACGAATGAAGGCAACAGCTTTGTAAAGAGCTGTCCAGCACACAGCCTTCTCTCACCAGTGAAAAATGTGTGCATCCCCTCTGAGAAGAGAGAAGCCATCCACTGCCTTCAGATGAACTTATACTGGAGCTTCAACACCCCGGGGCTCCGAACGTTTTAAAATTGTCATTTTTTTTAATAACTACACTTCGGCATCATTGGTTTCCTTTGTAATCCTACATACTTTAACTTATATATTTAAACACATCATGCTGAGAGGGGGTCCAAAGATTTCACCAGACTGCCAAAGGGGTCCGTGACACACAAAAAGTTGAAAAACCCTTTCGCCTTCCGCTAGCCTTCCCTACAACTTGTTCACCTTTTTCTGGCTGCCCCATCATTAGCTCATAGCAGCAAGAATTCAGACCTAGCCATTCAGTCTGTGTTTTTGCTAAACAATTGTGACAAGATCATGGGAACCTGAAATAGTATCTTCATTCAAAGAAGAAAAGAGATGAGGGGTTATATTCCATCTGCTTTGTAATATATCTTGCATATACCTAGTTATTTTATGAGTTGTTTTCTTCTCCAGTAGACTGGAGTAGAGGGCAGGGTCTAGAGCAGCGATTCCCCAAACTTTTTTAGCCTATTGCCCCCTTTCCAGAAAAAATATTACTTAACCCCCTGGAAATTAATTTTTTTAATTTTAATAGCAATTAATAGGAAAGATAAATGCTCCTGTGGCCATCACTGCTGCCATGGATCACTGCAGCACCCACCAGGGGGCAGGGGCGCCCACTTTGGGAATCACTGGTCTAGATTCACCCTTTTTTTTGGTATCCCCAGAGCTTAAGCACAATATCTGGCATATATTTAGCATTTAATAACTATATAAAAATATTATCATTTTATAAAATATATAACTATATGTAATGAATATATAACAGTATATAGTATAATTATATGTGTGTTTATTATTACTATATTATTTAATATATTATATTACTATATTACATTATAATATAAAATATATTACTATATTACATTAACATATTACATTATAATATAAATATACTAGTATTTATTTTAATATATTACATTATAATATAAAATATATTACCATATTATTTAATATATTACTTTATAATATAAAATACATTACTGTATTATTTAATATATCATTTTAATATATTATATTATGATATAAACTATATTGCTATATTATCTTAATATATTACATTATAATGTAAATATATATTACTATATTATTTAATATGTTATTTAATATATTATATCATGAATATATTACTATATCATTTTAATAAATTATAGTATAAATATATTACTATATTATTTAATATATTATATTGATATATTACATTATAATATAAAATATAACTATAAAATAATATATCACTATAAATATATTTAGATATTATATATGATAACTATTATAGTTAGCATTAAATGAATATTTGTTGCCTGACAGACTCTTTCAATAACCTCCTTTTCAGATGATACGACTAGAGTGAAGCTTTCTAATGTTGATGATGACCCTTGCTCAGACTACATTAATGCCAGCTACATACCAGTAAGTGAGTGAGGGAGTAGCCTCTATTCTGGAGTCACTCTGCCCAAAGATAAAGCTTTGATGGGCCGCTTCATGTAGTGCTTTCCCAGGACATGCTTGGTGTTCTCATTTAAGGGGCTGGGAACCTTTCTGTTTTATTTTTCTTTAAAGACCATGTCCGATTGAATAACAGTGCCTGATTGCCATAAAATGAATGGTGTCCAATTCAATCAGTGCTCAATCCTGCTTCCTGGGATTGCAGTAATCAGATCAGACCATGGTTCTCAGGGGCCAAGGACACATTTCCAAAGGTCATTCTCTCTCCCTGGGTGTGGACCAGAAAGCTTAGCCATCAGCCCAGTGAGCAAGGCACCAAGGAAGCCATGACTCACCCTGCCAGCATGGCCAGCCTAAATCTGTTCTTGCCCTCTTTCAGTTCCATCCCATGAAACTACAGACATTTCTTGTTTCTCAGACTCATAACTCAAAACCTATTTCACCTTAAGGATCTGATTTTGACTGTCCATTCATTAATTCTTGGTAGTGTGAATTCAGTCCTAGGCACCCAAACAGCCTGGGCTCTTGCTAAGCAATTGCCACAAGACGTGGTGGACCTGAGACCATATTTTCTTTCACAGAGAAAGAGAGTCAATTGTGATAGTTATCTGAATTGAGTCAAAGGGTTATTTGTCTTGACACTGTGAAAAGAGACCTGAGTCAGAAGACCCGAGTTCCCATCCTGCCTTTGACCATACCTAGCTATATCATTTAATCATGTTGGGTATCAGTTTCCTTAAGTGTAAAATGATAGGATTGGATAAGATAAGAGTTTTGGGGTCCCTTCCTGTTTTCTAGATAGTTGTCTCAATTCTCTACTTCTTTCCATCCTTAACACGTCCTTGTTTCCTTTTTTGTCTTTGTACCCCTGCAACCTAAAGCTTAATAAATAAATTAAATAAATAATGACTTAATAAATAAAATAAAATAAATAAAAACTTAATAAAAATAAGAGGGAACCTTGTCTTCCAACAATACTTAAACATTCTGGGCAGTGTCCTTCCTTCTTCTAAGCACCTCTAAGGGACCTTGGGGAATGGTTTATTACCTCTTTCTCAGAGGATATTACCATATCATCCAATCTACATACAGATCTGGTCCTTTGTTTCAAAGGGTCTATTGTTTCTGACCTTACAAGATTATAAATTCATTGCAGGGCAACAACTTCAGAAGAGAATACATTGCAACTCAAGGGCCCCTTCCTGGCACCAAAGATGACTTTTGGAAGATGTCGTGGGAACAGAATGTCCACAACATTGTCATGGTGACCCAGTGTGTTGAGAAGGGTCGAGTAAGTAAAAAAAAAATCTCCTTGACTTCTCTCTGAAGTGGTTTGTTCTATCAGTTGGATAAAATTCAGCAATGAAGTCGACAAGCATTTATTAAACACCTACTATGTACTTAGTGCTAGGGATACAATAAAAGGCAAAATTAGGTCCTGACCTCAAGAAGCATTGTCTAAAGTTAAAGGGGAAGGAACAACTAGGTAGCACAATGGGTAGAGAGCCAGGTTCAAATCTGTTCTCAGACACTTTCTAGCCATATAACCCTGGGCAAGTCATTTAACCTCCCTTGCCTAGTCCTTACCACTCTTCTGAACTGATAGGCTCCATTCTTAGTAAGGACTTTTACAACAAGCAAACAAAAAAAGTTAGAGGGGAAATGAGCTGGATGGCAATTGTTATGGGAACCTCATTAAAGAATTTTATAATAATGTATTTTTATTTTTATAATTAGTATTAAAAAGTATTTTTATTTTTTATTCTTGATATTATTCTTGTAAATTTATTTTTTACTATTAATTTGTAAAATCCAAATAGTAAGCCTAAGGTTATAGACCATACATGTTGTGCTAAATCTTGAAGATACAAAGCAAGACAGAAATTTTCCCCTTTAGTTAGTGGCAGCCATGGGCCCACTGCTACAAAAGAGTAGGGAGAAAAAGGTCCTCACTAGCAAGATTGGGTCACTTTTCCTTTATGGCAAAGTGGAAAGTTGATACATTTAATGAAGCATACAACTTGTGGATAAACCATTTGTCTGCCCATTGGGGGTCAGATTTTTTATTCAAATAATACCTTGAATTCTTTACTTCTCTTTATGTGTGTAAACAGACTGATTTATCAGTCTGATCAGAATCAGATTCTGATTTTTTTTAAGAAAAAGCTGCCAATCACTTAATACTCTTGAATCCAAGTTGGGAGGGGGAATAGAGGGTGAAATGGAGAGTCTTTAGACTTTCTCAATATGAGTAACAAAGCCAAAAACTTCTTATGTTCCTCTATCCAACTCTATCCTTCAAACACAATTTTCAGAGGGTCAACTGATTCTAAAGCTTTGTCTAGGAATAAAGGTGAACTAAACAATGGCTAGAAAGCCCAAGTCATATTACACGGACCTTCTTCTGAAATGGAAGATAAGAGAAACCAAAAAAAAAAAAAGACCTAGTCTGGGTGGTGTGGATTTAGGGGAAGGGGAAATGCCTTTTTCCTGTCATCTAGAAGTTCCATTTACTTTTCCCCTATATTTCATCTGTATAACCACAATCTGAGGCTCAGCCAAGAAAGGGTTTGCATTGAAGGATTAGTCTGGTGACTGACAACTTGGTTATTCTAGTAGGTGGTAACATAAACATGACTCAGGAAGGAAGTTTCAGGGTCCAAAGGGAAGATTCACCAGTTAGATATATATATTATATTCATTCATGCATTCATTTATTTGTTTGTTTGTTTGTTTGTTTGTTTATTTCAGGGCTCACTTTTGCCCCCCTTTTTCTCTCTCTCTCTCCAGGTAAAATGTGATCACTACTGGCCTGCAGACCAAGATTCCCTCTACTATGGAGACCTCATCGTACAGATGCTGTCTGAGTCTGTGCTGTCAGAATGGACAATTAGAGAATTTAAAATATGCAGTGTACGTTGGTGGGCTTCCCGACGTGACTTTTATTTGTTCCTTTATCTTAAACAACTGGAGCCCAGGAAAATGAATGAGACCAGTGAATGCTGCTCCTTGCTGATCAGCCTCCAATGAACACCTATCATGGCAATCCTGCTAATCAAATATACCATTTCCTGCTTGAATGTGATTGCTGGGTTCTGATGTCTGCCTCGGTTCATTCTTCTTGTTATCTTTATCTCTGACAGGAGGAACAGCTCGATGCAAACAGGCTCATTCGTCATTTTCATTATACCGTCTGGCCAGACCATGGAGTTCCAGAGACCACCCAATCCCTGATCCAATTTGTAAGGACAGTCAGGGATTATATTAACAGGACTCCAGGGGCTGGACCCACTATTGTGCACTGCAGGTAGGCATTAACATCAAATTCTAAGCAAAGAACTCTTCTAGGGCCATGTTCAGGAGCTCAAGTCAAGACATAACCATGGGAAAATCCAATGGAAAAATGGCGCAACTACCAGGCTCACCAACTAAACTATCATATTCTTTTCTGGCCTGGGGGCAGCTGAGTGGTGTAGTTGGATAGAGTGCTTGACCGAGACAAACTAATTTTTCTGAGTTCGAATCTGGCCTCCGACACTTACTAGCTGTGTGGCCCTGGGCAAGTCACTTAACACTTTTTGCCTCAGTTTCCTCAACAATAAAATGAGCTGGAGAAGGAAATGGTAAGCCACTCCAGCATCTCTACCAAGAAAACCCCAAACGGGGTCATGAAAAGCCAGACCCAACTAAAATGATCCTCCTTCTTTCCTAATGTAAAATACATGGCCCATTTTTTTTTGCTCTTTTCACCACTAAACTGCTCCATAAAAAAGAGACCTTAATGGGATAGTGCTCATATATTTATAAGGGGACAATGTCCCTTTAAGGCACTCTTATTATTGTTACAAGAGTTTTCTTTTACTTTTTTTTTTCAAGTGGGGAAGGGAGACAGATAGACAACCAGTCAGCCAGATAGACTAGCTTTTTAATAATAAATAAAAATAAGACAACAAAAAAGTGTGTCTGAATTCTTTGGCCCAATTTTGATGGCCCTCCACATCAAGACCGTAGCCTGCTAACTTTGCATTTCAAGCTTATTTCCAACTATTCCACGGCACCTCCTGTCAGGCTGATCTCTTCATGGCTCCATGAACACATCATGAATCTAATCTCCCTGCACTGGATTGGATCGTTTCCTCAACTTGCACGGTTTTCTCTTCTCTACTCCAATAGTAGGAATTCTCCCAATCTTGTTGAAGCATCTAAAGTCTTCTTGTTCCATCGATGAGATTTTTCCTAATCTCGTCCTAGGATCATAAATGGAAAGGACATTAGTGGTCATCTAATCCAACTCCATAATTTTGTAGATGAGGTAACTGAGGCCAAGAAAGATGAAGATAATTGCCCCAAATTACCCAAATAGGAAGTAAGAGAGCTGCGTGTAGAACGAGGACCTTCTGACTCCAAATACAGTAATTGTATGATGGCAAACTAATAAATATTTTGTGGAAAGGCAAAAAGGTTTGCAGACCCATTGTTTTGCTTTTATTTTTTTACCCATCATGAGGTCTATTAGCCTCTTCTTTGGCAGTTTCCTCTAAGAGAAAATTCCTCAATCTGGGAACAATCATTTTTTGTCCCTCACCTTAAATTGTTATCCATAAAATCCAAATAGTTAGCCAGCATTTATATATAGAACCTCTTCTATACTTGGACACTGGATTAGGCTCTTGGGGATATAAAGACAAAAATAGAAATATCCTTTCCCTTGTAGAAGGGAGCTTTGAAAGAATTCAGGACTTCAACAAAGTAGAGGAGAGGAAGAAATGCATTTGAGGTATGGTGGATAACCAGGTAAAAGACATGGAGATAGAAAATGGAGAAGCTTAGGACGTCTAGTTTGGCTGTACCATAAAGCTAAAGGACAGGAATAATGCATAAGGAGACTGGAAAGGTAGATGAGGCTCAGGTCCTGAAGGACTTCAAACAAGAAGAAAAAGAATTTTTGATGAGTAAGAGAATAGCATGTTCAGACCTTTGCTTAAGGGAAATCTCTTTGGTAATAGGGAGTCACTGCAATTTATTCAGTAGTGGAATGACAGTCAGACCTTTGTGTTTGGCAAGCCCCTTTGGTAATAAATACAGAGCCATTAAAGTTTATTCAAGTAGGGAATAACCTGGATTGGGAAAATCACTCTGGCAGTTCTTTGGAGAATGGATTGCATTAGAAGTATGGAGAAACTCATAAGTCAATTCAGTTTATCTGGAGAACCCTAGCATTTGACTAGTTAATATTTGGAAGGACAATGATATTCCTCACTAAGAGCAATTAATGGAAGTACATGCATTGTTATCCTTTTTTAAAAAAGTAAAACGCAAATGTTAAAGACACAGGGTTTCATCAAATAGACTGATATCTCTAGCATCTCTACCATTATATTTTGTATACTAGTAATAGAATATCCCAGCTCTGTTCCTTATTAGCTCTGTGACCTTTAGTGAGACAAATGGCCACTATGGGCTTCAATTTCATATACAAAGTGGGAGTTGTGGACTTCTTGATCTTTGAAGTCCTTTCCAGCTATAAGTCAGAGGATTTGGGTTCAAATCCTTCATCTGCCACCTATGTGACATTGACATACAAGTCACTCCACCTATCTGTCTCTTTGTTTCCTTATTTGTAAAATAAAAGATATTAGGCTGGATGACCTCAAAGGTTTCTCCTACTCTAAATCTAGGATCCTTTGAGTTACTAAAGAACACCTTGGCTTCTGGGGAATGTGCTTGTGGTTGGATGATTAAAGCTGGATTGAGGATCAAGCAATTTCCCCCAAGGGAAAAGGTCTTTTCAATCCTGTAAACAACTCACACAAGAAATCCAAGGCTTCTCCCAGAAAGAGTAGGAAGAGCAAAAATACTACAACAAACACTCCTTCATGCTCTCTATACTTGATGAAACACACTGCTCGCTTCCTGACAGAGAGGCGATGAACTCAAGATACAGAAGGGAATGTTCATTTTCACACTTGGCCAATGTGGAATTTAATTTTGTTTTGACTGTGCTCATTTGTTACAAGAGTTTTGTTTTTCTTTTTTCTTTTTTTTTCAAGTGGGGAAGAGAGAATGAGAGAGAGAGAGAGAGAGGCAGGCAACAAGCCAGCCAGATAGATTAGCTTTTTGATAACAAATAATAATAAATGCTTGTTAATTGAAAAAAAACTAATACACTAAGTGACATTTAAAATGAAGGCAGAGATTATTTTTAAATGTTTCATGGTGCATATCTATTCTCCATCTTTTTCAGTGCTGGTGTGGGTAGAACTGGAACGTTCATTGCACTGGACCGTATCCTGCAACAGCTAGACTCCAAAGACTCCGTAGATATTTATGGAGCAGTGCATGATCTCAGACTGCATAGGGTTCACATGGTTCAAACAGAGGTAAGAGTTAGCACCTAACCTATGCAGACCAAATGGGAAGCTCGGTTCTTTCAGTGGGTTAGGAAGAAAGATAAAGATAAAAAAAAAAAAGAGAGGACCACATTTGGATTGTTTGAAGGAATTGTCATTTTTCAGATTTAATACTATTGGACTCTAGGTAACACTTGTCCTCTCTACTTAGTTAGCTGTCTGTATGTATTATATGCTGGTAAGCAGGAAGATGGATTATTTTAATCCTTGCTTTGTGCAAGAGAGATTATAGATGGCTTGAGATGCATTATCTACCCATTTGCTCTCTCTCTCTCTCTCTCTCTCTCTCTCTCTCTCTCTTTTCAGCTAAGAGATCAGCCCTAGGGGAGCTTGGCCTAGAAGAGAGTAGATTTCCCTACAGTTCAGATTTTTGCTCATGTCTTTGTCTCCCCAAAGGGGTGGGGGGAGTAAAAACATTTGCAATTCATTTCATTATAATGGAAATCAGAGATGAGAACAGGGATCTATTTCCTATACACTAAAGAAATATTAAATACAAGGCAGTCATAAGCAAGCATGTCTAAACAACTAAGCAAGAGGCAGCACTAACTACTGCTATGCTCTGCCAGGAAAGTGAGATTTAAACCTCACTAGAGCATAAAGCAGCTTGTGGAGCTATTGAATTCCACATTTCACCTCTGCTTTGCACCGTCCCTCTGCAACAGCCAAGCTGAGTATGAGATTGGGTTCCCTCTCTGCTCCAGTAGAGCTGGTGTAGTTGCCAGTGACTTCTCTCCTTGGCCAGCTCTCAGCGAAGAAGTAGGACTGCTGAACCTCCTGAACTCCAAGCCTGCACAAGTCCATCTCAGAATCCATTGATCTAAAACCAGGAAAGAACAAACACAGAAAGGGCAAATGGGATGAAAGGGTGTGGTCTTTAAGTGCCGATGCTCATGGGCACATGATGGCCAGGGTAGAAAAAAGGATGAGCTTCCATCTCCCAGTCTTCTTTACAGGGAGTCATAGAATTGCATCTTCCAACTGCCTGAATGGCCAAAGGAAGACAAAAGAAGAGAGTAGAAGTCAAACCTGTTTTTAAAGGTCCATTGAGTCATCAGGTCTTACTGCATAGTGGCCAAAAAGGAGATTATCTCTAAACCTTGTCCGCATTCATTCATTCATGAACATGTGGTTGGCTAGAAGAATTTTAGAAAGCAAGAAATGCAGCTTTGCACATGCCATTTTCAGCAGCCAGATACAAATAACCATGCTTACAGGTAATTTTTAGATGGATTTGTAATGAAGCAATCAGAATGTGAATTGGTAAACAGTCAGATTCTACTCCATGTAATAAGGAATTTATTTAACGTCTGATCTGTCTCCTTAGGAGCAGAATTTCTAGGTTAGAGGAAGTTAAGTAATGCCATTCTGTTGCTTTAAGAGGCAGAGGATATAGCTCTTGTGCTCCGCCTCTTTAGGAGGCTCTCCATAAAAGAGGAAAAGCTTTTAGTTCTGGGCTCCATATTACTCCGACTTTCTTGGGAGCAGTTGCTGGTCATTTTCTCAGACAAAGAAGATTTGTTAGTGACTTGTCAGACAGTTACTTTGAGAGTTTGAGATACACCTAGGAAGTAGAGTTAAAGTCTGATTTTGGAGAGCGTTTCTCCTGAAGGGAGAAGGCGCTGTCAGAGGGGCTCTGTCCACTCTCTCTGACTTGGGAGCAGGACCTTTCTCTGCCAAGAGATTCTGACAGTTTAATTTGACAGTTTGATTTTATATTACTTTAAGGAGTTAAGTAATTTAATATCAAGTTAAGGTTCATCGATTAGCATAGGTTAGTTAGCTAGAGAGTATTAATATAAGATAGTGAGACTAGTTTAAGGAGGCAAGAAGAAGCTGCAAAGAAAGCAGTTAGATGGCAGGGGATGAGGGGCAGTTTATTTAGAGATATTTTAGTATAAGGTTAAGAGATTTCCTATCCTATTCCTAACTCCTTTTCCTATCCTTCCTCTACTATAAATAAATAAAGGTTGTATCAAACTGCTTCAGAATGTTTGTCATCACTCTGTTGCTTTAAGAGGCAACCTGCACTATTGTGTTTAATCCCCAAACAGCCATCTACAAAATAGGTTTAACATAACAGCTTTAGCTTATTAATAACAGCTTCAGTTTACCCATAACATCCCTAACCCTACAACTTGACCCTAGCCACCCCCATCTCCAGTCATGTGTTATCTATCTCCTCCATGCTTATGTGTTCTATGAGGATGTTGGAGATTCCTTACCCTGCCTGCCACCCCTCCCCTTAGATCATAAATGTTGGTGATGAGGGGGTGTCAGAGAGCAAGAGGAGGCAGGAAACAATCTGTTCAAGATGGTGGACCCTGAGCTGCTCCCAGCTCCTACATTAGACTTTCAGTGTGTTTATGTTGACATCTCCTCTGCCTGTCACTTCTTGGAGCCAGGAAGTCAGTCCTCTCAGGGCAGGAGACTCACTCTTCCTTTTCTCGTTGTTATTCCTTGAAGGACAGTTTCTACAATTCTGCCAGGAATCAGACTCTGGCTCACCAGCCAAGAGTCTGCACACTCTCTTCTTTTCTGTTTTGAATATCAGGACGTTTGTCTTGTTCCAATTCTGTGTCCTTCCATCCTCCAAGATCTTTCAGAGGTCACCAGCAGCAGCTCAGCAAACACATCTAAACATTCTTTCTGTACACTATAACTTGGTGACATAACAACAAGAATGATAATATTAACAATTACTATATAATATATGTAACAATATAACAAATATTACATAATATATAACACATTACACAAACATATATGTCACATATATCACATGATAATCATTATAAATAATAACGATGATGATGATAATGATGGTAATAACTAACATTTATATAACACCTACAATATGCCAAGCACTTAACAAATATTATCTAATTGTATTCTCACAACAACCCTGGGAGGTAAGTGCTATTATTATCCTCATTTTATGGATGAGGAAACTGAGTCAAACAGAGTATAAATGACTTGCTTAGAGTATCTAGCAAGTGTCTGAGGCCAGACTTGACATCAGGTCTTCTTGACAGCAGCCCAGTACTCTATCCAGACATTGATAGCTAGATATTCCCTCACCATTTTCCCTACCTATCTTGGCTTCCAAATCCCTATTAGCCATTTTTATTCTATCTTTCTAGTTCAAAGATTATGCCTCTTGATAGGAAAAAAAATAAACCAAACATAAAATAAAAGTTGAGTAGTTCTGACTTCAGACATCTCTCTGTTGTCTGTTATCTTTGTCTAAAGAATGTTCTGGTCCCTTCTTTGATCTTCCTCTTTTCACCAATATTGCTAAAACAAGCAAAACTCCTTTTTCTATGCTTGGTTTTATTCTTGGCCATCCTCAACTTTTTCTGTGCTTTAGCACTCTCCATACTATTCTAAGAGCCTCATGTCTTGCTTTTGAATTCACCCTTTGTTGTCTACCCTTACTCGTCTATCTTTGGTTCATATCTTTTTTTAAAAATACAAAATTGTTTAAACTTAAAACTTTCCCTTTTTCTCTCATTGGAATTGTGTCCTTGGGATTTCATTCTCAATAATATATTCTCTCTCCTAGGTTAACTTTCCTCATTGACTTAAAAAAAAACACTTACCTTATGTCTTAAAATTGATACTGAGTATTAGTACCAAGGCAGAAGAGTGGTAAGGGCTAGGCATTTGGGGGTAAGTGGCCCAGGGTCACACATTTAGAAGTGTCTGGTGCCAGATTTAAACCCAAGACCTTCCTTCTCTAGGTTTGGCTTTCCTTATAGATTTTTAGTCCACAAAAGCCTACATATCCTTTCTCTGAGCACTTTTAAAATATATTCTCCTAAAACCTGGGGTACCTGTCAAATCTTAATAGAATTTCTTACCCTCTACCATAAATTCTAAGGTGGAATGGACACTCCCTCTAAAAGTCCCAACCACTTCCATGTTGTCAACTGGTTTCTTTAGATCCAGAACAGAAGTTCCACTTACCATTTCTTCTACCTCTGAGAGATGAAATTATAATTAAAGCAGGTCAAGAAATTGTTAGCTCTTCTGCTCTGTGCTTCAGCAGATGGATTATTGCTTGGATATTTGAAGACTGCCCTCATCCCCAAATATTGCTCTATCATTCTCTTATTCCAGTTTTATGCTGTATTTCCCAAACTCTACATCTATTTCTGAATTCTGTTTATGGAGCCTATATTATATTGCAATGAGAATATTGCTTCTGTTTTTTAATCCATTGCTTATCATCTTGCTTCCCTTCCTCTTATTCTCTGACAGGTTTCTGAATTTCTTTAGATAGACAGACAGACAGACAGACAGACAGACAGACAGAAAGGAAGAAAGAAAGAAAGAAAGAAAGAAAGAAAGAAAGAAAGAAAGAAAGAAAGAAAGAAAGAAAGAAAGAAAGAAAGAAAGGAAGGAAGGAAGGAAGGAAGGAAGNCACAGCTGGGAAGTGTCTGAGGCCAATGGGGGTTAAGTGACTTGCCCACGGTCACACAGCTGTGAAGTGTCTGAGGCTAGATTTGAACCCAGGACCTCCCATCTCTAGGCCTGGCTCTCAATCTACTGAGCTACCCAGCTGTCCCCACACACATTTTTTAAAAACTGTCCCTTTGTAAGAAATAAAAATATGTGGGCCATAATCCTGAGCCCAACAATCCAACTTTATTTGTGAGTGAATAGAACTGGCAGTTAATATTACCACACCCATCTTGTAGCAAAAGACCTCATTTAGCTGTTATTCAGGTGTTTTCTAGGCTTTTGACAGCTAATTAACATAAGTGTTTAACAAGACCAAATGTACAGAATAGGTTACTGTTAAATTTGGAAAAAAGTCAATATTAGCAAAAGGTTAAGATAAGATATATTGTCAAGCATTTCATTGATCCTGTAACTAATACTCATTCAGATTCAACTCATCACACTGACTCTGGGGAAGAGATGATAAGCCAAAGTTATCTCTCTTGGTCATAAAATCTGAGGATCCCGTTTTTGACATAAATCATTTGAAGAGCAAATACTAGTAATAAATTCCATCTTCTACTACTGAGTCAATGATTGTTTCCATTATCTTTATCAGGAATCAGGATTCAATCAAGAGGCACACTTAACATTCTGAGGTTGATAACTGAAGCTCTTAATTTTATTGTTCGCTATACATCCTAACACAAGACTTATTTATTTATTTACCAGCATGCCCATTTATTTATTATTTATTTATGCCCTCCCACCCACCCATTTATTTATTAATTATTTGTGTCTTCTCATGTATTTATTATTTATTTATGTTATTTATTTATTATTTATTGCTATGCTTATAGACAGTTAATTTAATAACCTAGTCTTAACTATTTCTAAAATCGTAGTCGCAGTTGTTGAAAGGATTATAGGTGAATCCTTGTTTTTATAATCATTGACATATAAAGCAATTTCATTTATATCATCTATCTTAGAATTAATATTGTATTTAAAATAAAATGCATAGGATTATAAAGGAAATAAATTTGATTGAAATAACTCATCAAAATATTTAAAAAGCAAGTCCATCTTCAGGTTTAGAATTCTGCTATTGGTGATGAAATCTTTAATATACTCAGGCAATAAGCATTTATTAAGCACCTACTATGTCAAGTGCAAACAGTGCTAACTTTATGTAAATTTGCATTCTGCAAATTCAACTTCACATAAAGAATTCTGAATGAAATCTAAATTCCAAAAAAGCCCTGTGTTAATTTTACTGTATAGGATTATGCTCTCTAGGCTCCTGCCCTTCCTTCAGCCTTGCACTCCAATGTCTCCCTCTCCAACAAAAAGAAGAAAAGAAAGAAAGGAAGGGAGGAAGGGAGGAAGGAAGGAAGGAAGGAAGGAAGGAAGGAAGGAAGGAAGGAAGGAAGGAAGGGACAGACAGACAGATAGACAAATATATTACTAGATCCCCCACCTTTGATCTATCCTCTTTATTTTTAATAAATATACCTTTCTAGAGTAATATTCCTATCCTGGGTCTCATCCCACCAAGTGTCAGTGACAAATATGAGGCTAAATTTTCCCTCCTTACTCATTAATTCACCTTGTTTCTTTCCATACTTAGTACATCATAGACAATCTGAGGCCATGGACTCCTTCCTTGGTTTTTGTCTCCTGTAAATGTCTTGGCATCTTGATTGCTAATCTTCTTCCTACAATGCAGAGACACTCAATGATATCTAGTTTGGATGTACACTGAATTTTCTCTTTCCCTCTTCCTTTTAAAAGTCCCTCTGATTAGATTTGCAAGACTCCAGACTAATATTTGGCAAATAACCTAAAAAAAGTACCCTCCATCCTTGACCTGTTAGTCCTATATATTTTAAACTGTGGTCTAGAAATCTAGATCCTCTTCTCAGATACTTCCTCCTTAATCAACTGATCACTGCCTTTTTCATCTGATCTTGTCTTTGATTGGCTACAGTGAAGGAAACTCCACTTAGGTCCCTAAAGTCTTCTGTTTCTTGCTCAAGTCTTTTAATGTGGAAAACATTGCTAAAGATTGTGTTCTCACAGCACCATCTATTCCCCCTTGAATGACCAGAAATAGAAAGCAGTCATCTGGTTTGACAAACATTGGGAAGTTCTTTGTTACATCCTAGATTCCTGCCCTGAGAATACAGCCATCTTCTGATGTGAATGGCTCATGTTCTGGGAACTGTTTATTTTACTGCAGTCATATTTCTTTGTCATCCATTGTAACTAAGAGAAAATGTTGTTCAAACAAGAAGTAAATTTTCCATATATAGCAATCCATGCCTCTCTTCCATTTTTCTTGGCCCTTATGCCCACCATTGTACCATTCTAATTGAGAGGCATGGGCAGAAGGAACAACTTAAGAAGGATATTTAGCATTCATGATTTGGGAGTTTTAGGCTGACAACACTGTCATCATGTTACTAAGAAATCACTATGAGATTTCCAGTTAAGATGTCAGTGTTAAAGAAAGGTTATAAAGGAATCCAGCTCTCCCACATAAACTGTAGCAAATATATGAAAAGGGGCCCAGAGCAATAATAAAGAAAAAATGGAAAAAAAAAACAGAAGTCTAAGCTCCCCCATCAAGCCCCAAACAACATCAAAACAAAACAAAACAAACTGCCAGAAGCCAAGGGAAGCTGGGAGAGTAATTACTCTGACTGGAAAGTTTCAAGGAAGCTTGTGTTTACATAATGGGGATCTTGAAGTCAAATCCTAGCCCCAGTCTATCAGAACAGAAACACAAGATAGAGCTAAGTACCATAGATCACTGTGCCAGGACAAGAGATCCAGCCTTGCACTTCTTAGAGTATTAAATGCCTCAACAAAGGCCAATTCAGGAGTAGGAATCCATGTCAGGAGCCATTAAGGATTTCTCCAGCTTGATCTTTTATATCACTGAGGCCACGCAAGATCCCAAAGAAAGGGCTGAAAAGGTTTACAATTGGTAGTTGTGGAAGAAGAAGGAAACTGGAGCTATTTGAACCCGTACCTTCCATAAACAATGGGGAGTCTAAAAAAGATGCCAGGGATTGATGTAGAAGGTGGGACCAAGCCCCTGCCACCTTATCTAGAATGGCATTGACGTTGGCACTTAGATAACAGACAGTATCCAATCAATCCAAGATTACCAAAGGGTACTAGCCTCAACAAAAAGCCCCAGTCTAGGACCCAAGGCTAGAAGTAGATGTGAAGAGTAGAGAGAACTAAACACTGAAGAAAAACTTTGAATTAACAGAAGTCTAAGAAGAAGCCAAAAAATAATAAACCACAACAACTACAAATAGAACCTCAAAGAGAAAAGGGAAAAAAACAACTTGGCCATAAGCTAGAAGAAATGAAGTATAAATAGAAAATTAAGTCAGAATGCTAGAGGAAACTAATTAGAAGGAGAATAATTAGATTAGTTAGAATTTAAGGTAGAAAAATTTAACCAACTCATCAACTTCTTTAAAAAACAGAATTGATCAACTAAAACTTCCCTCAAAATGACAAGAAATATTGGAACAACAACTGACCTGGAGAAAAGATTGAGAGGAAAATTGAGAATCATCAAACTCCTTGAAGACCATTATTGAATAAAAAATGTCTATATGCCCCATTTCAAGAAATCAAAAAAACTGCCCAAATCTAATTTTACCAGAGGGATAAGTGAAAATAGGGGGAAAAATGCACTGATGACCCTCCCTGAAAGAAATTCCAAACTGAAAACCCTTAGGAATATTACAGCCTAACTCCAGAACAATCAAGTCATCGAAAAAAGTCTTCAAGAAAAGAGTGCCATGCCAAGGAACCAGTGTCAAAATGATACAACAAAATGCTGGGAAAGAAGAGAAAATCTTCGGATGTACTCTTCTAAAAGTCAAAAGATAAAATGTTAATGACCAAGGATAAACTTGCCCTAGAAAACCAAGTATAAATGTACTGAGGAGGAGATGGCAGGAAGGGAACTTTAAGAGAATAGTGATTCCCCATTTTATAGTTGAAATCAAATAACTTGCTCAGAGTTACATAGCTAGTAAGTGTCTGAGGCTGGATTTGAATTCAGGTCTTCCGGACACTAAGCTCAGTGCTCTATCCACCGTGCCACCTAAATGCTATTTAAGATTAAACAAATATGGAGAAAGGCATAGGGAGAGAGGACATCACAGGAACCTCAATCTTATCTGAACTAAACAAAGAAGAGTTTATCACTCTCAATAACACTATCAATAAACACTACCAAGGAATGAGGGCAGGAGAGAAAGAGGCATAATAATAAGGATGCTATGTAATGGAGAGTCACTATCTCATATGAAATACTCTTTTTTCCCCATAGTTTTGTAAATATTCATATTTGAAGTCCTTCTAGTTGAAAATGAAAAGCAATTTTTAAAAAAGTAATACTCAATGTCTGACATAGTTTCTCTATTATTATTTTTGCATTCCTAAAATACATTTAATTTTTGGTTAGATAAGAAGTGTTTTGCTATTCAAGGGGTCTTAAATCTTTTTTT
The DNA here is from genome assembly GCF_016433145.1 of Gracilinanus agilis. Classification (NCBI taxonomy): domain Eukaryota; kingdom Metazoa; phylum Chordata; class Mammalia; order Didelphimorphia; family Didelphidae; genus Gracilinanus; species Gracilinanus agilis. The sequence continues at coordinate 266,172,187 of NC_058134.1, forward strand.
TTTTAACTGAGTATGCTTTTCCTTCCTGGTTTTGTTGAGTTTCCTATAATGACTGGAACCATATCTTTTGTCTCTTATTCTACTCTATTGTACATTCAAGAATAAGGAGATGGGTCTCATTTTTCTTTGTATCTGCTGCAATGCCTGGCACAGTGCATAGTGGGTGTTTAAAATATTTTTAGAATGAATAATTTCCAAAAAATACCCTCACGATTGGCATTCTGGAAAGAGTAGCTACAGATGATATTGTTGATTGACTCTCATCATTGGAATTAACATGAGAAAAAGAGCCTAAACCTATTTTTTAATCCTCAGAACATTGTTTAATGTGCTAATGCCAAGCCAATACCAATAATTTGGGTTTTTTCTTGGCAAAGAGACCCCTAGTGTAGTTTGCCATTTGCTTCTCCAGCTTGTTTTACAGATGAGAAAACTGAGGTAAACAGAATTAAGTGACTTGTCCAAGATCATCCAACTAGTAAGTGTCTGAGGACAGATTTGAACTTTCAAGAAGATAACTCTGGCTCTGTCTACTGGGCCACCTTGCTGCCTCATGTTCCTACTACTTCTACTAGCTCTTCTTTCTTCATGGAAGATGTATGTTGATGGACTGTCGAGTAGAGTTACCAGTCTCATTCACAGGTGGCTTTAGTAGTCCCAGAGTAACTTAATTTCCTATATAGAATTTAAAATATGAGTCATGCTTTTTAAAAAAAAAAGTCATTCTATAACTTCAGGTTTGGGGGATAGGGAAGAGCTTCTCAAATTAGCAACAGGAGGCTGTCATATGCAAGAAACTGTTCTCTGTGAAATTCCCTCTAATTTCTAGGCAGTGGGGAGTGAGGCACGCATCACAGCCAGAAAAAAAAAAAAAAAAGAAAACGATTTGGAAGCGGAAATACAGAAGTGTTGTAATTAAAATTAATGCATATGACTTTGTGAATGACTTGTTAGAAAAACATCCGGAGCTAATTATTTTCCCCAGGTCTGATTTTTGAAATGACTAGAAAAGCTAAACCTAACTTCCAGGCAGGAAACAAGCATAAAATTATCCCCCCCAGAGCTGGGTGTGTATCCTGGAAGGGGATTTCACAGCTTCTCATAATTCCAGTGGGTTTTCTATACTAACTCAGACAGATGAGTCAAAAAGCCTTCTTTTCAGCACCCATCAACATGGCAATGCCAGAAATACTTTTCAAGTTGAGAATAGTGCTAGACTTGGAATCAGAGCCCTCCGTTTTCTTTTCTTTTCTTTCTTTTTTTTTTTTTGAAATTAGAAGAGAGAATTACATCATCTTAGAGGTCCTTTCCAGTTTTAAATCTCTGACCTGATGAATGCATTGTAGTGGGGATGCCTATCTCCATATAGAAAAATTTGCCATCAGTGATCAGAGGAAGATCTGTCTTCTTGAGATCATTCGGTCCAGTTCCCTTATTTTGGAGAAGATGAAGCAGACCAAGAGGGGCTGAATGTTCCTTCTAGTTGGTAGGAGAACTAGGACTCAACCCCAGGCTTCCTAGTACCCAGTCTAATTCTCTTTCTTTCCACTAAGATATCCTGCCTCCTCCCTGCTTTCTGATTTCTAAGGCCATTGCAATCACCAAAAAATAATATCAATAAACATTTATTAAACACTCTGTGCCATGATCTTTACTAAGTATAGGCAAGAGCAGTGGTTCCCAAACTTTTTTGGCCTACCACTCCCTTTCCAGAAAAAATATTACTTAGCCACCTGGAAATTAATTTTTTTATTTTAATAGCAATTAATAGGAAAGATATATGTATTAATGTTTCTACCTTTTTTGTAAAATATAGTAAAGAAAGGTGTAAATTAGAAACATTGAACTTTGAAATTATGAAACTATTTATTGAACTCGGAATAGAATGTAATACAAAAAAAGTTAAAACATTCGAAATCCCAAATGCACCTGTGGCCATCACCACCCTCTTGGATTGCTGCAGCACCCACCAGAGGGGGTGGCACCACTTTGGGAATCACTGGGCTAGAGGTAGAAAGAAAGGCAAAAATCAGTCCCTGATCTCGAAGACCTCATATACTAACAGGGGAGAGAATATGCAAACAACTATGTACATATACTAGAAAGTGTTTATGGGAGGCAATCTCACCATGGAGGGGGAGGAAGGGAGAGGACTCTGGCAGAAGGTGGGATTTAAGGTGAATCTAGAATGAAGTCAGGGAAGCCAAGGGGTAGAAGTGGAAGTGAGGAGAGGAAAAGCATTCTGGGCATGGCACAGCCAGGGAAAAGATGCAGTTGGGTGATCTAGAAGGCCAGTATTGTGAAGAAGGCAAGCATTGCCTCATCAGAGAGAATGTGGAGGCTGGTGAAGTATAAGAAAACTAGCAAGGTGGGGGGGAAAGGCAGGTTGTGAGGAGCTTTAATAACAAACAGAGGATTTCCAATTTATTCTGGAAGTTATAAGGAACCACTGGAGTTGACTGAATAAGAATATGAAGTAGTCAGACCTGAGTCTTAGAAAGATCAGTGACAGCTGAGTGGAAGAGGCATGGAATGGGAAAGGATTCCATTCAGGGACTTGATCCCAAACCAGCAGGCTACAGAAAAAGTCTGAGAGTGAGATGATAAGGGAGTATACAGGAAAGATGTTGTGAAGGTAGAATTGATAAGACGTGGCAACAAATTAGATATGAGGGATGAGAGATAAGGATTTGAGGATGGTGATAATCACCAAGAAGTTTAGATGAATTAAGTTTGGGCATAAAAACAAAAAATTCTATTTTGGACATGTTGAGTCTGAAATGCCCAGAGGGCATCTAATTCATGATAATCAAGAAATGATTCAAGACTGCAACTCAGGAAAGAGATTAGAGCTGGATATATGAATCTGGGAAGAATCATGTGCCTTGTTGTTCTTCTTGTCCAGGTATTTTCAGTTGGGTCCAACTCTTTATGACCCCTTTTGGGGTTTTCTTAGCCAAAGATCCTGGAGTGGCTTACTATTTCCTTCTCCAACTCATTTTACAGATGAGGAAACTAAGGCAAATAGGGCGAAGTAACTTACCTAGCATCACATAGCTAGTAAGTGGCTGAGGCCAGATTTGAACTTAGGAAGATGAGTCTTCCTTATTCCAGACCTGGCACTCTATCTATTGCACTACCTAGCTGCCTTATAACACTCCTGAGCACAGCCCAAACCAGATTAAAATGTAGTTAAGAAATGTTTAATAAAATAAATAAATAACACAATACAACACAGGTATAATTTGTGGTTTAAGTCCCTGGGAGGCCTGAAGGTCTTCATTTCTATTTGATTCAATACCACTAGTCTAAGAAGGGAGGGGGGGGGAATATTCTAAATTAACTAATTAAATATGTTTTTTAAAAAGGGGGGGAGGGGGGGGGGAAGACTACCCACATAGGCTGTCTTACTATAATAGAAGTGTCCGTTTTCAGTGAAAATTCTTGGAATGTCGATCCCCTCCTCTCAGTCTATGACTTTGATGTTTGGATTTTGCTTCTTTTTTCTCATTTACAAAAGGTTTTTGAGCCACCGTGGAGATATAACCTAGCTAAGACTATAAGATGTAGGGATCCTCTTCAAGGAAAGGGAGACTCGGTAGAGACAAAGTGTTCTGGAATGGCATTTACCCTTTCAATAGGGGAATTAAAAGAGAACTATAGAAACAGAACTGGAATTATGTGCTCTACATCTCAGTTCCATAATAATAACAATAATAATAATAATTCATATAACATTTATAAATTTTGCAAAGCACTTTCACAAATACTGTCTCATTTGATATACAAAACAACCCTTGGAGCTAAGTGCTATTATTTATTATCCCTACTTTCCAGATGAGGAATTGGGGCAGACAAAAGTTAAGCAATTTACCCAGGGTCATACATCTAATAAAGTACCTAAGGCTGGATTTGAACTCAGGTCTTCTTAACTGCAGACCCAGTGCTCTATCCTCAGCGACACCTAGTGGCTTCTTCACCTTGATGCCTAAATAAAATCCCTTCATTTTCTAACTTGAGATTGCTTATTTCAAAATCAATGATGTCAAGAATCATCTGTGGATGAACTAATAATCTGATTTGCCTAATCACCAAGAAGCCTCTTGATATTTTCTGAGAATTTTGTTTGTTGTTCTCCAAGTTTTGCCTTATCTTTAATATGTTTCCTTATTTTCTCTTTTACAGTGCCAGTATGTATATCTACATCAGTGTGTCAGAGATGTCTTAAGAGCCAGGAAGCTTCGTAGTGAACAAGAAAACCCTTTATTTCCAATCTATGAAAATGTGAATCCAGAGTATCACAGAGGTAGGGTCCTATTCTCAAGGATTTTTCATGGTTTCCATTTCAAAGGACCTTATCACACAATTCTCATGATATGTAGATTCTATTTCCTGTTGATCACATCCCCATCCTCCACTAGTCAGAATCTCTTCTCACCTTCTCATCCCCGATGATTCTTATACAAGTCCTTTCTTTCCCTCAGAGAATCTATCTAACATACTGGAAAGCCTTCATTTAGGTCAGTTAGTCTTCATCTGTTGTTTTTTTTGTATGTGACACGGACCCCTTTGGCAGTCTGATGAAGCCCATGGACACACTTCGTCCCCAAATGACACTTTTATTGATGGAAGGAAATGCTAAATTTCAGTAAGAAGTTAATGAAAATATCAGTATTTTTTTCTCATCCAAGTTCATAGACCCTGGGAAATCTATCCATGAATCCAAGTTAAGAAGGTCTGATCGAGGTCTTTTAAATGGTGTGGGCTAGATTCCCATCTGTTATGCTTTATTCATTTAAAAAAACACCTTCTATCCTAGTATCAGTTCAAAGGCAGAAGAAGAGTAAGGGTCAGACAATTGAGGTTAAATGACTTGCCAGGGTCATATAGTTAGAAAATGTCTAAAATCAGATTTGAACCCAGGTCCTCCTAATTCCATCCCTGGCGCTCTGCCCACTGCACGACCTAGCTGCCCCTTGTTATCCTTCGCACTTACTAAATGAGGAATCCATCTCCATTTCCAATCCTACATTTCCAGGATGTTTTATTTATGCAATTAAATGGAGATAGGGATGGGGAGAAAGAGTGAACCTGTGATTTAATTGATAAAGGAAACATTCTGGTGAGGAAATTCCCTTTATCACTGCAAGTCAACACTTTTTCAACAATTTATAATCTTAAAAAGTTGACTAATACTGAGAAATTAAATGACTTGCCCAAGGTCACACAGGCAGTATATGTCAGAAAAATTGAACCCAGACCTTGACTTTTGGTCCAGAGCCCTAACCACCATCCAGAAGGCCACGGTCAAAATGAACCTACCTTTCTCCCACTGATACTTTCTCTCACTGATAGCTTTCTTTAATGATGCCTTGAAATGCAGAGAGAACCTGGCCATTGAGCTATTAGATATTGGGAAAGTATATTTTAATTGGGTGGGAAGAGATGCAGTTGTGAGAAACTCTTTGGACCTATGAGCAACTGGACGGATTTGAACAGAGGTGAACAGACAAACAGTAGGGTATAGAGCGATTAAGAGAACAGGGGTTTATACTAAAGAGAGGAGACACATGGCAGGAGTTACAGGAATGTGTATGTCATACAATCTCTCAGTCACCATCACAAATTGGTCCAAGGCCAACTCCAGGTGGTGGTATGGGACTTGGAGGTATTCTTCCTTGGGCCAGGGAATGTCCATAAAAAGAACCAGGGATTAGTATATTTCACAAAGTACCAAAAAAAAAGTTTTCCTGGAAAACTGTATTTGTAGAATTTTTTAAAAACCAAACTATGAGTTCGTGGAGTTTCAGGTTAATGTCAGAACTCCCATACCATCATTTCTTTTTTTTAAAGAATGATAAGGGTAGTGTGATAATTAGATTAAGTCTACACTGCCCATCTTTAGATTTAATCACCAAAGGTGAGAGCACCTCCAATCTTGGGAGGTCCTAAGCCATAAAACCCCTATTTCTCCCTTACAGTAGGCAATGGGGGTCAAGTGACTTGCCCAGGGTCACACAGCTGGGAAGTGTCTAAGGCCATATTTGAACCTAGGACCTCCCGTCTCTAGGTCTGGCTCTCAATCCACTGAGCTACCCAACTGCCCCCCCATTACCATCATTTCTGATTGGCTTTCCAATGGCCATTGTTCTCAGGGTTTTAGATTTCTCCTCTGTGTGGTTTTCCTGAGTGGCTGTATCTAAACTTCCTCTCGTCCCCTACACCCTTGGTAGCATATTCTACCCCATCTTCTGGTGGTTCAACAATTCGATAAATTGTGCCTACTATGTGGCAGGTTCTGGGGACACAATGGTAGAAATGAAATAGTCCCTGCCCTCAAGAAAACTCCATTCTATTAAGGAGGATGAGCCTCCACAATGATCTGGATGGATAAACTCACAGTCTTCTGCTGACCAGGTTTTTAAGTCTTTGAGACAGACATAGTGGGAGCTTCATGCACATGTATACCATTGCCATAATTGCAGGAGTCCAGGCATATACTAATCTTCATATTATTTTAGGGGTGCTCAAAAAGCTGACTCTTATGATATTTCTAATGATTGGTTTCTGTAACCTTGAGCTAAGTTAAATCTTAACCTTGTCAAATTGCTAACCCATCCCTGAGGCTACACTCTGGAAGACTGACCAGCTATCTCAGTCTCCATGTTTTGCCAATAACAATCAATTAAGGTCTGTATCAAACAAGCTTAGATGTCTTGGGCCATATGAACTCCTGTCCTGGGCATTAGCTCTACCTATAGTCTTGGGATCTTGTGACGACTACCTCATAATGTTAATGTATCATGCCGCTTGTTTGATCATCATAACTCCCTTCCCCTTGTACTGTTGTAACCCCAATAAAAACACCAGTATTTCAGGCTAAGAGTTAAGCTCTCTTCCACCAGAGCTAACTCAGCTGTCTGAATATTCTCACCTTATGTTCTCCTTCCCTTAAACTTTAACCCATCACCCATTGTTTCTTTCAGTCTCTGATTCCCCCTTTCTGAGTGTTCTACCCACTAGAAACTAGAACTCGGTGAATGGCTTCAATAATCTTTGAGGATCCACAGCCATAATGCGGCTTCAGTTTAGAACTTTAGCAGAGAATTAAATAGTTAATGGTGTATAAAACTCATAAATATACAAGGGGGACCTACTATTTAAAGTGATCTCATTGTAAATTAGAGCATCCTTTTGAATTGCTACTGCACTAAGACTTTGGGTGATGCTAATGATCTTCACAACACTTAATCGATATCTCTCATTTGGTCTTTATAACAATCCCAGGGAGTAGGCACTAGAGTGGTGATTCCCAAACTTTTTTGGCCTACCGCCCCCTTTCCAGAAAAAATATTACTTAGCCCCCAGAAATTAATTTTTTTAATTTGAATAGCAATTAATAGGAAATATAAATGCACCTGTGGCCATTACCGCTTCCCTGGATCACTGCAGCACCCACCAGGGGGCAGTGGCGCCCACTTTGGGAATCACTGCACTAGAGGTTCCTTTGTTTTACTTTTATTATCAATCTCATTTTACAGGTGAAGCTCAGAGAGATTAAGTGACTTCTCTGTGGTCCCACAGCGAGTGGCAGAAGCAGAATTCAAACCAGGTCTTCCTGACTCTAGTTCTAGCCCTCTCTGTCTTCACCATGCCGATGCTCCAAAAGCCAGGCTGCAGGGTACCTATCTGCCCAAGCATACTCGGCATTCATTGGTTCTAGTCATCTTTTTTTTTCTTTATAAGCTTTTGATTTTCATAGAAGAAAAAAATAATGAAACTCCCCACTAGCTTCCAAATCTAATGGCAGTTTGTCTTCCTCTTTCCAGATGCTGTCTATTCAAGGCATTAAGAATGTAGCAGAGATCTCTTTGGATCAACCCCATTCACTGTGTGACTTTTTTGTTAAACTCCATATCCTAGAGAGGTGCCAGTTATTTCTGTTGATATTGTGTATAATTTATTAGCCTAGGAAATTTGAAAAGAATCTATGTAATTTAAGTGTAATGGTTATTATTGTACATAATTTGTATTTGTGATATTCTCCTGTAAATATGTATTTTTCACAGTGTTTAATATTAAGCTTCAGATAATACTATTTTTCCATCCTAAAGTTTTTTATAAATTGTTCTACATAAATGGCTTTAACCTGTATGACAGGAGTACTGCTGGAATGTCTGTGTTGGCTTTTTTTTGTTGTCCCTTAATGTCCGGGGGCAACCTTTGGCTTGTGTGCCCATCATTCATTTGATATTCAAAGAACAGTCTCAAAATAGATGAGAACTTAAGAGGAAAACTGTAGCATCTGCGCCACCCAAATCCAAGTCTATGTAATACGAAACGCTAAATGAGAAGATTAATCAAGATGATGTGTTTCCAGGATCTTAACTACCAAATATGGAGCATCAGCAGAGCTCTTTTATCAGTGGGCTACTGCTCTCCAGGCCCTCGATAATAATTCCCCAAGGGCCATTTCAGTGTCTGTGTATAGATAAAGACTCATTTAGAGAGTGAGTCTTAATCTGAAATGCTGAGGCCTTTTGATGGTTTCTGCTCTGAGCAAAAGCAGAATTGCACATATAAAGAAAAATGCCCACAGTAACCCATTTCCAGAAAACTCAGTGACCACAGTATGGCGAAAAAATAGTGTGCATACCGCTGGAAGGTATTTCATCTCGAAGTTATACATATCAGTATGTATCTACACAAAAAGGGAGTGCATAAAGGGGTGACTGTCCACAGGGAGCCCCTTTTTCTATTATGTTCTTGTGTGAATGTTTATATGGACATTTAGGAAGTCCTTTGATTTACAGGGAGTTATATTCCTGGAAAAGGTGCTTTAAATCAGAATCATGTAAATTTAATCTGGTATTTCCTGATAAACAAAGTTAAAATGGTGGGGGTGGGGATAGGGGTGGGGAAGAAGGGGGCTACATTGGAGAGCTTAGATCTACTGCCAGCTTTTCATAGAAATGACCATGTTAAATCTATAATTCCAATTGATATCTGTATGCTAAATGATGTATACCTTATTTACTGATACAAATAGATTATGGTAATACAATAACAAATGACATAAAAGTGTATTTTATAGGGTCAAGTTATCTTTGTATAATATACAGAGTCCTTATCTTAAATCTCCATAATTCCTCCTATTTTTTCCTCCCATAAATTCCTCTTATAGGAACAAATCCCATAAAATGAAGAAATCTTTATCAAGATCATGAAAAAAGGTCTCCCCCACCTCTCTCTCTCTCTCTGTCTCTGTCTCTCTCTGTCTCTGTCTCTCTCTCTCTCTCTCTTTCTCTCTCTCTCTCTCTTTCTCTCTTTCTCCTCTCTCTGTCTCTCTCTGTCTCTCTTTCTCTCTCTCTGTCTCTCTCTCTCTCTCTCTTCCTCTCTCTGTCTCTCTCTCTCTCTCTCTCTCTCTGTCTCTGTCTCTGTCTCTGTCTCTCTCTGGTTGTCTCTCTCTGTCTCTCTCTGTTTCTCTGCCTCTGTCTCTCCCTCTCTCTCTCATTCTATGTATATCTCTCTGTTTCTCTCTCTCTCTCTCTCTCTCTCTCTCTCTCTCTCTCTCTCTCTCTCTCAGAAGTGTCATGTTATTGGTTTTCTGCTTTATTCGCAGATTCGTTGGTGGGTCCCCTGCCTTCTAGGCTTCCATATCACCTCGTGTGTAATTGTCAAAGTGCTATAAGGGACAAGAAGGCTGTATTTATATATAAAGTCTTCCAGAGTCATTTGTAAGTTCTTGTCAAGGAATAAATTGGCCCCCAAAGAAATATAATCAGAAAAATACCAGGATGAATGAAAGGATTAAGGGCCTTGTTAACATGAGGTTATAGAGATTACACAATTCACATTCAACTGGCCTACATTCGAGGCTGCCTTATATTGTGACACTGTGTCAGGACAATGAGAAATAAGGAAGAAAGAAAGTATGAGGATAGGAAAGTGAAAAGTGAAAAGTGACAAGAGAGAGAGGAGCAGAAAACAAATGAAAGTTTGGGAATTCATAAAGTAAAAGGTTTTGAGCTGCTGTTTGCCTGTTTTTGAAAGGAGATTATAATCTGGAATCTCACTTTTTTTAATGCAGGCCTAGGATCTTGTCTTGGCAGGAAACTCCTTGTGTGAGCAATCCCTCCACCTATGCAGATCCCCAAACTCCTCGATAACCTACGTTTAAACAGTCGTCCCAAGTGTGGAGAGGTTAAGTGGTTTCCCCTCCTAGATGTCTAATAGAGGCAGATCTTCCTGACTCAAAGACCAGCCTTCTCTCCATTATGCCACAGTGCCTCCAATCTAATATTATTTTTTTCTAAAATATATTTATGTATGGAAAGACAATGGAGTTTCTCTTATAAACTGGATGTTCCAATTAACATGAAGAATCTATCATATTTAAAATAATGTTTTTTCAATTACGTTTGAGGGAGTGAAACCACATACTAGTTATATAAATGATTTAGTCTAATATAGCTACAGCCTCATAAAGGCCAGAACCCTGAAAAGCCTGCTAATTGCTTAATATTAAGTCATCCGAGCCTGGGGAAGAAGCACAAGCAAAGAATTAAAGTCGCATAACTCCTTAGCCTCCCCTCCACCTCCAGTCTGTGACAGCAAATCAAGCTCTGATGATGGGCGAGATCTGAGGGGTGGAGGAAGAGTTCTGAAGGTAGGACAAATGAGTCCTTTTAGTCTGGTCCATGAAAAAAAGAAAAAGGAATCTATTCCTCCAGTCTACCTGTCTAATTTTAAATTTCCCTAGCAACAGATACTTTGCTTCTCCCATAATGATACTAAATACATCCTCCAGTTGATCTGTTTTGTAAAAAAAAAAATGTTTCCTTGATACTCAGCCCAATTTTATGTATTTTCATTAAGGCTCATTATGTGCTTATCATGGTAAGTAATCCATTGCCTCTCCCAGTATGCGTGCACCTGCCTGTTTGTGTGCTGCTCGCAATCACTGTCTCCTAGTGCTTCCCGGCGATCAAATGTTAGGAGACTGTCGTACAGCATCTTAGCAATCATTTATCCAGCTCTAATTAGCTCCTTTAACCTCTCATTAAATCAAAACTCTTATTTCTCATTTTATCATCCCGTTGTACTTCCAATTTTCAATGTCACCCATCTAGGGTAAAGGGTTCTTAATTCTCTTTTGGCACTCTGATGAAGCCTTTGGACAGAAAAATGCTTTTAAATATGGAGAATGAAATGCATGGGATTGATTGTAAAGAAAACCAATTACATATTGAATCATAGATCTCATTTAAAAAAACAAATTCATGGACCCCCCCCACCCCCAATCTACTGAAGGTCCCCTGAGAGAATGGATCGATGGATGGATAAATGAATAATGTAGTTTAGCCAGTCAATAAGTCAACTTGACCAAACAATTGATTGGACTGATTTTTTTTTTCCTACCATATTGACCACTATTCAACTGAATTGACCTCTAGGTTTGGCATGCTCTAACACAGCTAAGTAGTCTTCAAAAACCCTGGGTGATTTTCATATACTTTAATTTGCCTAGTTCATATTTTGAATATAATTTTTGGTGTTGCCTTGATTATAGGAATCTGTTCAGTTCTAAAAAATGTTTCCAGCCAATGGAAATATTTCATTCTAAGATAATACACTTGGCTTGAAGGGAGACTCCCTAGGGAAAACAAATATCTTCAATATATTTTGGTTGTAACAAATGCCTCATAGTTCCTCTTTGGGATATAAAATCCATATTCTAATTGATCTATTTGTTAAGGTAAGCATCAGAGGCAGGGTTTGAAACTAGATCCTTTGACTCCAGTGTCAGCGTTAATGACATTGAAGTTTAGTAACTAGATATTGAAATTAAGCCGAATATTTGGGGCTACTCTGTCAATGCATTAGCAGTATTCATGCTCTACCCTCCACAAATGGAAAGGCCTGTTCTGATGAGAAAGGTTCAACCAATTTCTTTTTTAAAATTGTTTTAGTATTTCTAGGTGTCCCCTTTAATTTAGCCGATAAGGAGTACTTCTCCAAAAGAGACTTAGTTGCATGAAGTAACTGTGCCTTGCCAAAGGGAATGCTTTTCTCCTAGACAAAAGACCCAGCCTCCTTCTCTAAAAGGGATATCTGATGTTCTTGGAAAGTCACAGGAGGTGACTGGTTGCTTGGTCCCAGTTCAAAGTTATTTTCTGGTGCCATATATTAAAAGGTGGTGAAAATTTTTGAAAGGAATATCATCATAAGCTGCTATATGTAAGCAGGAAAACAGTATTCCCTTTATCAGGCAAGATGCTCTCCAAAAACATTTTCACCTATGTCTACTAAAAGATATTTCCATTCTCTCACTGTGACTTTGCAAGGCTGGAGTATTTTTATAGCTGACTATTAAATTGCACTTCTTGGACAGGAACCCTGTTTTATTTATCTTTGCCTTCCTCACAGGGTATTCTATATCATCAATGCCTAATAAATGTCTGTTGAATGGATTGATGGATGGATAGATGGTTAAGTAGTTTAGCCAGCCAACAAGTCAACCTGATCAAACAATTAGTTTGATCGATTCTTTCTTCTGCCATTTTGGCTGCTCTTCAGCTGACTTGATCTCTAAGTTTGGCATGCTATGACATAGTCTTCAAAAACCCTTGGTGATTTTCATGTATTTGAAAATCCTATTTCATATTTTGAATATAACTTTTGATGTTGTCTCGATTGTAGGAATCTGTTCAGTTCTAAGAATGCTTCCAGCCAATAGAAATATTTCATTCTAAGATAATGCACTTGGCTTGTAGGAAGACTCCCAAGGGAAAGCAAATGTCTTTGATATATTTTTGTTAAGATAATTTTATTTGGCGTGTGTATGCATGTGTTTGTCTGCATATGTATTTGTGTAGACACTCCCATTAAGTGAGGACAATGTTGGTTAATGCTCTTAAAATAGCATTTTATGCAGTTGAAATAAAAGGTCCATTGCCAGTTTTGCGAAATCTTTTTTTCATAACCCATATGCCAATGCTTTAGAAAGTCTTCCTATCACATAGAATACAAAAATAAATTACGCAGAACAGAACAAGTCATACTGTGAACAATGTCAGAGAAATGCAATTTCTGCTGCTCTGATTATTTATGTAGTTTAAAACGTGATTGGTAAATCCTTCCTAGAATTGCCACAAGAAGGATTTGTGGTCCCCACTTCATGCCTTTAAATAACATCTCTTAGGAATCACCAGTCTCCCAAATCAAACGAAGCTTTCTTTTACACTCACATTCCATTTTGATGGTGGCAGTGATGGGTGCTCATGAATACTTACTGTGAAAAGCTTTGTGGCTTCAAGAGTTTATATATCAACGTTGGCCATATTCATCCATTCCATAAACTATTTTAAGAAAACCTTCATCACTGTGTACCAGCTAAAGAAGCACATATCATCTGCTCCATCTCTAGTTTGCAAATCCCTCCTTGGAACAAAAAGGCACCAGTCACCTTGAAGAGGGAGCAGATGAGCAAAAGCAAATTGTTCCAAGGCCACCCAGGAGCCATGTTAGTGAAATGGGTAAGGCTGAAATCCCAAAAGATGTTGGACCCAAAACATTACCTGAGATGTGCAGTTTGTAAACACAATGAAGGAAAAGACTGTTCTCGGTGTTTTTTTTTGGTTTCCCCATCAGAGTATAAAGTCTGGTGTCTTGCACGTAGTAGATGCTGTGTTTACTTGTTGATTGAAAAGTTCTGTTGAGTATGGCTTTGGTATTTGGTGTACATTAACATGAAATCTCCTGGATGTTTCTCGGGCTTTTCCTTGGTTTGTTTGAAATGTAAAGATATCCTGTGAGTGCATCAGGTGACCAAATTTAATATGTTCTACAATAGAGCACTTACTTTTATAGCTTATGAAATGCCATTTGTTCTTATTCTCACAAATCTGACAATGAAGAGAGATCAAAGAGTGGCTCTTTTTTCATGCTATATCATGTACTCTCAATGGTGTTCCTAACAAACTCTCTGTCTGAGCACAGAACTATATTAGTGCTGTTTATTTAAATTATATATTTGTTAAGTATATTTTTATATTTGTAACTGCAGTCCAAAAAACTGTGAGTCTATTTTATGCATTTTCTCAGTATATCAGGAATAAACCCAAGGTTCATTAAAGAAGGTGGTCCTGTCTTCCATTTCCTTTATTGTCTTTTTTGCCTCATGAATTTGGGACATCCCGTGGCTTGGGTGAAAGGTGAGAAGAAACTGATTTTTAAATGAGAAAATCTTCAGAGCACATTAGCATCAGCAACCACTGTTGCCTTAACCTTTCTACCTGTGCAAGTGAAGTTGGATGCCTCGGGTGATGTGTATATGATAAAACTAGCCGTGGATGCTCTGTGCCCAGATTCCTGTTTTTAGCTCATTAGTAGCCAAAATGTCATCTATTATCAACAGGGTCATGTCAGCTGCAGCGACTCCTAATTCCCAGAGTGTCTTTATGAGTTAGACCTCTCTGTGCCCCCTGAAAAACACTTACACAATTACTAGTACAACTGGTGACATTTGGCAAAGAGCATCTGTGCTTACGTGCTGAACGATAATTTTGCCCTTTGCCTTTCCATATTCCAGATAAAAGATCGGTGTCACTCTTCACGATGATCTCATTTCTCCATAATTTACTCAGTGGAGCCCTGACATTTTGAAAAATAAAAAAAAAACAAAGCTGTGATGTTGGGTTTATATATCCAAACTCACTTGAAAACAAACATACTTAACTGAAAAAATATTTTGATTTTTTTTAAAAGGCCATTTCCAGAAAATAGATGGTTTCTGACTGATTCCAATCTTTAAATAGCATTTAGGTGCCAGGAAGGGAAGGCCCTTCTGTTGGGGTTCAAATCTGGCCTCAGAAACTTACTAACTGTGTGACCCTGGGCAAGTCACTTAATCCTATTTGCCTCAGTTCCTCATCTGTAAAATGAGCAAGAGAAAGAAATGGCAAGTCGCTCCAGCATCTTTGCCAAGAAAACCCCAAATTGGGTTACAAAGAGAAGGTCATGACTGAAAAAGACTGAATAACAACAGCAACCTTTAAACACAATTAGTTTGAGAAGCAGAAGCAGAGAGAAGCTGTTGCTTTTTCCTTTCTTTATGAAAAAAAAATCCTTACCTTCTGTCTTAGAATTAATACTAAATATTAGTTCCAAGGCAGAAGAACAGTAAGAGCTAGGCAATGGGGTTAAGTGACTTGCCCAGTCACACAGCCAGGAAATGTCTGAGATCAGATTTGAAAGCTGTTTATTTTTCAAATAGATGAGGAAGAGAAGAGGAAAGTTATATGTCACATTTATTTCATTCAGAAAAGGAAAAACAAGCTATACATAATAGAGTTAAGCAGTTTCACATACAATCCTCTTTTCCCTTCTGCTTTGTATATGAAAGCTCATTTTATTTGGTAATTAAGTTTAGAAATTAAAAGTAAAAACAGCTGGTTGACAGAACCTACCTTTTTTTTAAAAAAAAGAGAAAAGATCATGAGAAACTGAATGGTAAGGTAACAATTGCTCAGATTTACAAAGTGAAAATGTGGTAAATGGTATGATTATTATTATCCCCATTTCAATAAGGTACAGAATTCTAACTGTGATGCATCTTTGAAACAGAAGCTTCACTTTCTTTATACTATGTTTCCTTTGATGTAAACAGGATCATAGAAACACAGTCTTGAAGACAGAAGTAGCCTACGAGATCATCTAATCCAACCCAGAGGTTCCCAGACTTTTTTGGCCTACTGTCCCCTTTCTAGAAAAAATATTACTTAGCCCCCTGGAAATTAATTTTTTTTAATTTGAATAGCAATTAATAGGAAAGATAAATGCACCTGTGGCCATCACTGCTCCCCTGGATCGCTGCAGCACCCACCAGGGGGCAGTAGCGCCCACTTTGGGATTCACTGATCCAACCCTTTCATTTTACAAATTGAGAAAACTGAGGCTCAGAGACTCAGTAAAGTAACTTTCCCCAAGTCCTACTCAGAGTGAAATGGAACTCTTGGCATTGTGCATTGTTATTACTCATTGTTTTAATTTTATATAGCATAACAGTATATTTTTCTAAAATAATTGCTATTTATGTTTTAGTATATTCTTTCTATATTTAATAAATTTATCTACATTCATTCGTCACTCTTTGTATACCTACTCTGTGCAAGGGACAGTGCTAGCCACTAGAGAGAGGCAAAAAAAGATAAGACATGGTCTCTGTGTTATGGAATTTATAGCTTAATGCTATGTGATTTAGATTAGTAGTCTCAGAAGATTTTTTTTTTGCCTCAAGCAGTCATCATATTCTTATTAACTCTTTTTTTAAACCCTTATTTTCAGACTTAGAATCAATACTGTGTATTGGTTCCAAGGCAGAAGAGTGGTGAAGGCTGGGCAATTGGGAGTTAAGTGACTTGCCCAATGTCACCCTGCTAGCAAGTCACATTTCAACCCAGGACTTCCTGTAAATATCAATTGCTGAGCCACCTTCCTGCCCCTTTCTTATTATTAACTCTTAAAATTGAGAATGAATATTAAGCAGGAAAAAAAATTTAGATTTCTTTTGTAGTGTTCTGGAAAAATTCACTAAGAACTGATTGAAAGAAATCACCTAGATAGAGTTCCTGAGGCTGGACTGGAAACTCATCTTTATGCATAGTCTCTTTTTAACTCTTACAACCTTTCAGTGGCTCCCTATTGTCTACAAAGTTAAATTAAAATATCTTAGCCTAGCATCCAAAGCCTTTTCCTAAAATCGAAGTGTTAAGGTCAGAAGCTAGTCTCTCCCATTAATTCCCCAACATTTAACTGGAAACAGTCTTTATATCCAGGGTTCAGTTCCTTTTTTATGTTATATACCTTTTTGGTAGTCTGCTGAATCCTATAGACCTCTCAGAATAAAGATTTTAAATGCATAAAATAAGAAAGAATTATAAAGGAACAATTTATATTAAAAGAGGTATTAAATATTTTGGAAAAAAAAAGTTAAAAACCCCAGGTTAAAAATTCCTGTTTTTTAAAGATATTTTATCTCTCAATTACACATATTAACATTTTTCAATATATGTTTCCTAAAATTATAAGATTCAAATTGTCTCTCTCCCTCCCTTCTCTCTCCCCTCTCAGCAATTTGATCTGGGTTTACATGTATTATCATGTTAAACATATTTCCATATTGGTTATAGTTATAAGAGAATATTCATATAAAACCAAAACTCCAAAATAAAAACACAAATAAACTAAAGTAAAGAATCTTATGCTTTGATCTGCATTCTGACTCCAGCAGTTCTTTCTCTGGAGGTGGAAACCATTCATTGTCTTAAGTTCTTCAGAATTGTCCGGGATCATTGTATTGCTGGGAGTAGCTAAGTCTTCCAGAGTTAATGTACAGTACAATATTGCTGTTACAGTGTACAATGATCTCTTGGTTCTGCTTATTTCATTCTGCCTCATTTCATACATGTCTTTTTACCTAGTAGTGGTATTGCAGGATTCAAGGGTGTGCACAGTTTTATAGCTCTTTGGGAATAATTCCAAATTGCCCTATAGAATGATTGGATCAATTCACAACTCTACCAACCATGCATTAGTGTCCCAATTTTGCCTTCCTTTATTGTCATATTGGCTAATCTGAGAGGTGTGAGGTGGTACCTTAGAGTTGCTTTAATTTGCATTTCTTTAATCGATAATGATTTAGAACATTTTTATTTGGATTTTAATAGCTTTGATTTCTTCATCTGAAAATTGTTCATATCCCTTGGTCATTTGCAATTGGGGGATGACATATTCTTTTAAATTTGATTTAGTTCTCTATACATTTGAGAAATTGAACCTTTATCAGAGAAATTTGCTATAAAATTTTCCCCCAGTTTGTTGTTTCCCTTATAATCTCAATTACATTGGTTTTGTTTGTACAAAACCTTTTAAATTTATTATAATCAAATTATACATTTTATGATCCATAATAGTCTCTATCTCTTGTTTGGTCATAAATTCTTCCCTTTTCCATATATCTGACAGGTAACCTATTCTATGTTCTAACTAATTTACTTATGGTATCACCCTTAATGTCTAAATTGTATACTCACTTTGACCTTATCTCAGTAGAGGGTATGACATATTGGTCTATAAGTAGTTTCTGTCAAACTGTTTTCCGGTTTTCCCAATAGTTTTTATTAAATAGTTCATATTCCAAAAGCTGGGATCTATGGATTTATAAAATACAATTTAGTCTGTTCCATTGATCCATCATCTTATTTCTTAGCCAGCATTAGACTGTTTGAATGATTACTGCTTTAAACTATAGTTTGAGATCTAATACTGCTCAGTCTCCTTCCTTCACTTTTTTTTTCCATTAATTCCCTTGATATTCTTGAACTTTTGTTCTTCCGGATGAATTTTGTTGTTATTTTTTCTAGATCTATAAAATATTTTTGATAGTTTGATTGGTATAACACTGAATATGTAAATTAATTTAGGTAGAATTGTCATTTTTTATTGTATTAGCTCAACCTACCCATGAGCAATAAATGTTTTTCCTACTGTTTAGATCTGACTTTATTTGTGTGAAAAGTGTTTTGTAATCGTGTTCATATAATTTCTGGGTTTATCTTGGGAAGTAGATTGCTAGGTAGTTACATGGTTTAGAGTTATTTTAAATGGAGTTTCCCTTTCTATCTTTTGCTGCTAAAATTTTATTGGTAATATGTAGAAATGCTGATGATATATATGGGTTTATTTTGTATCCTGCAACTCAGCTAAAGTTATTAGTTATTTCAACTAGTTTTTCAGTTGATTCTTTAGGATTCTCTAAGTATACCATCATATCATCTGCAAAGAGTCATAGTTTAGCTTCCTTACTACCAACTTCAATTCCTTCAATTTTTTCTTCTCTTATTGCTAAAGATAGCATTACTAGTACAATATGAAATAATAGTGTTGATAATGGGCATTCTTGCTTCACCTCTGATCTCATTGGGAAGGCTTCTAATTTATCCCCATTGCAGATGAGAGATGGTTTGAGATAGATATTACTTATCATTTTAATTTGCTTTCTGGTGTTTTTAATAGAAATGGGTGTTATATTTTGTCAAAGGATTTTCTGCAGCTATTGAGATAATCATGTGATTTCAATAAGTTTTGTTATTGACATGGTCAATTATGCTGACAGTTTTCCTAATATTAAACCAGCCCTGCATTTCCAGCATAAAATCTGGCATAAAAAAGTGAATGATTCTTGTGATATATTGCTATTGTCTCCTTGCTAGTATTTTATTTAAAATTTTTGGATCTATGAATGGAATTGGTCTTTAATTTTCTCTGTTTTTTTCTTTTTCCTGGTTTAGGTATCAGTGCCATATTTGCATCATAAAAAGAATTTGCTGGGATTCCTTCTTTGCCTATTTTCCCAAATAACTTATATAATATTGGGATTAATTGTTCTTTAAATGTTTATTAGAATTCATTTACATCAATCTGACACTGGGGATTTTTTTCTTAGGAAGCTAATTGATGGTGTGTTCAATTTTTTTTTTGAGATGGAATTATTTAAGTATTCTATTTCCTCTTTTGTTAATCTGAGCAATTATGTTTTTGTAAATATCATCCACTTCACTCAATTGTCAGATTTATTGTCATATAATTGGGCAAAAGAGCTGCTAATGATTGTTTTAATTTCCTCTTCACTGGTGTGGTGAATTCACTCTTTTCATTTTTAATACTGGTGATTTAATTCTCTTCTTCCTTTTTTTAAATCAAATAACCCAATGCTCTATTTTATTTGTTTTTTTATAAAATCAACTCCTACTCTTTTTTATTAATTCAATAATTCTCTTACTTTCAATTTCATGAATTTTTCCTTTGATTTTTAGGATTTCCAATTTAATCTTTAATTGAGGATTTTTCATTTTTTTCTTGTTTTCTTTAGTTTCATGTCCAATTCATTGATCATCTTTTTCTCTATTTTATTGGTGTAAGCATTTAAAGATATACATTTTCCCCTAAGTACCACTTTGGTGGTATCCCATACAGAATGATATGTTGTCTCCTCATTGTTATTCTCTTTAATGAAGTTATTGATTGTTTCTATAATTTGTTCTTTGATCCAACTTTTCTTTTAGAATTAGATTATTTAGTTTCCACCTCATTTTGAATTTGTCTTTCCACAGACCCTTATTAATTATAATTTTTATTGCATTGTGATCTTATTTATTATTTCTGCTTTCTTGCATTTGGTTGTGAAGTTTTTAATGTCCTAATACATGCTCAATTTTTAAGTAGGTGCTATGTCCTGCTGAAAAGAAGGATACTCCTTTCTATTCCCATTCAGTTTTCCCCAGAGATCTATTAAATCTAACTTTTCTAAAATTTCATTCACTTTCCTAACTTCTTCCTCGTATATTTTTTGGTTAGCATTATCTAGATCTGAGAGGGGAAAATTGAGGTACCTTATTAATATAGTTTTCAGCTATTGCCTCCTGAAATTATTAATTTCTCCTTTAAAAATTTAGAGGCTATACCATTTGACACATAGATATTTAGCACTGATATTACTTCATTGTGTATGGTAACTTTTTATTAAGATACAAATTCCTTCCTTATCTCTTTAATTAGACCTATTTCTGCTTGAGCTTTGTCTGAGATCATGATTGCTACTCGTGCTTTTTTTTTTTACTTCAGATGAAGCCCAATAAATTCTGCTCCAGGCCCTTACCTTTATTCTGTGTGTGTCTCCCTACCTCAAATGTGTTTCTTGTAAACAACATAAATGAGGATTTTGGTTTTTAATTCTCTCTGTTATCTGCTTCCATTTTATGGGTGAGTTCACCCTGTTCACATTCCCAGTTATGTTTACCAACTGTGTATTGCCCTCTATCTTATTTTTTCCCTTTGATCCTGCTCTTTCTGTCTCTTTTCACTCTGTCCCTCCTCTCAAGTGTTTTGCTTTTGGTGACTACTCCCCTTTTCTTATTCCCCTCCTACTTCTCTATATGGTAAGATAGGATTCTATACCTGGATGAATATGGTTGTCATTCCCTTTCTAAGCCAGTTACAGTAAGATTACCTGTCATCACCCTCATCCTCTCCTCCACTGTAACAGTTTTTCATGCCTCTTTAGGTGAGATAATTTACCCTATTCTACTTCTCTCTTCACTTTTCTCTCAGTGCAATCCTATTTTTCACTGCTTGATTATTTTTGCATATAATGTCATCCTAATACACTTACTCTTGCACCCTCAATCTATGGATACTCCTTCTAATTGTTCTAAAACTGATAGAAGTTTTGAGTTACAAATATCATCCTTCCATGTAGGAAGAGAAAAAGTTTCACTTTATTGAATCCCTTAAATTTTCTCTTTCTTGTTTACCTTTATTATGCTTCCCTTAAATCTTGTATTTAAACATCAGATTATCTGTTTAGGTCTGGTCTTATCATTAGGAATGCTTGTATATCTCCTAGTATATTAAATAATTATTTTTTCCCTGTAAGAATATATTCCGTTTTGCTGGATAGATGATTCTGGGCTATAAACTTCAGTTATTTTGCCTTCTGAAATATCATATTCCAAACCTTTCAGTACTTTAATGTGGAAGCTGCTAAGTCCCATGTAATCCTGACTATGGCTCTAGGATATTTGAATTGTTTCTTTCTGACTGCCTGCAGTATTTTCTCCTTGATCTGGGAGCTCTTGAATTTGGCTATGATATTCCTGGGAATTGTCATTTGGGGATTTAGTTTAGGAGATGATCTTTCCATTTCTATTTTATCCCCTTGTTCAAGAATATCATGGCAGTTCTCTTTGATAATTTCTTGTAACATGATATCTAGGCTGTGTGTGCGTGTGTGTGTGTGTATGTGTGTGTGTGTGTGTGTGTGTGTGTGTGTGTGTGTGACTTTGAGGCAGTTCAATAATTCTTAAATTGCTTCTCCTTGACCTATTTTCCAAGTCAGTTTTTTCAATGACATATATCATGTTTTCTTCTATTTTTTCATTTTTCTGGTTTTGTTATTTCTTGATGTCTCATGAAGTCATTAGCTTGTCTAGTTCTAATTTTTAAGAACTTGTTTTTCCTGTGAGCTTTTAAACTTTCTTTTCCATTTGGTCAATTCTACTTTTTTAAAAAAAAAACTCTTTCCTTCATTGAATTTTTATGCCTCTTTTTCCATTTGACCAATTCCGTTTTACATTGGTTTCATTTCTCTTCTCTATTTTTCTTCTGCTCCCTTATTTGATTTTTGAAATTATTTTTGAGTTTTTCTAGACCTGAGACCAATTCTCTTTTTTTTAAGTTTTGTGTGTACCTGCTTTGATCTCACAGTCTCTTTCTGAGTCTATTCGTTGTTCTTCTTTGTCTTTGTAATAATTTTCTGCAGTTAGATTTTTTTTAATGTTTATTCATTTTCCTAGTCTTTTTCTCAATTTTTATTCTTATCTTAGAGGTGGAATCCTTTCTCAGGATACAAGGCACCCTCTCTTTAAACTTCAGTTTTTCATTGCTATTACTCTCAGCTCTATTTCTGGGTTTCTGCAAGTTTCAATTCTTCCAAGATGGTATGATGACCTGTGGTCTGGGAGCTCTGAAAGCCACCTCCTACTGCTGATTCAGTCACCCCTAAGGGGTTGCTGATGGCTTGCAGAGCTCATAGCATTGTGCACTGCCGTGTTCTGGGGTTTGAGTCCTCACTGCCATCATGAACAGGGGCTCTGGGCCTCCCTTTGGGCTTTTAACAGTTAAACACACTGTAGACTAATGTGAACTGGGGCTTGGAGCCTCACCTTAGGCTTGAGCAGAGGCTTGGAGCCATGCTTTGGGGCTATACCAGTTAGGTTTACTGAGAAGTGCTTTGCACTAGGTTGTGGAATTTCAAGGGATGGACATAGGGTGCCCTGCTATTGGTTTAGGCAGTGTCTCATGGTCTCAAAGTTGGCTTGGACCTAGGTTCAGAATCTGGAGCAGTAGATGTGGGGTGAGTAGGCTTGCAGTTGCCTTGTGCCACTATTCCTTGGTGCAGCTTTGCTGTAAGCTATGCTCCCCCTCTTACCCCAGTAAACCAGATCCTCTTTGCCTAACTTCCAAATTGTTTTCTGCAGGAAAATTGCTTCATTCTATCCTTTTGTTGGTTCTGTCACTCCAGTATTCATTTTGAAGCATTATTTTTAGATTGGTTGGAGAAGATTCTCAGAGATATTTGAGTTTTCCATGCCTCTGCTCCACCATTTTGGCTCCATCTCTGACCAAGAATCCCTGTTAAATGAATGGTTTTCCAGTGTCACCACAATATCTTAAAAAAGTGAAAATAAAAGCTAATGGGAAGGACTAAGCCTTTAAGGGCTTCCCATGTGCTGGGCACTGTGCTAAGTGCTTTACAAATATCTTATTTAATTCTCACAACACTTTCCAGGGTTCTATTTTGGTCCCCATTTTTACAATTGGTGAAACTGAGGCAGAGTTTAATGGTGTCTGGGGTTGGATTTGAACTCAGGTCTTCCTGACTCCAAGTTTAACACTTTATACATTGTGCTGCCTCGCTGCCTCTAATGCACAAAATGTATATCCAAGTAAGATACGTTAAAGGTCATGGTTCTACCAACCAGGTCCAGGTATGATGGAGAAGGGTGGTATAATGCCTCTGATGGAACTATAAGTCTCCACTCTTAAATTGTGCTCCCATAACTTTGGAGAGAAGGCAGCAAGCAATGAACCTTCATCAGCAAAGCTATTTGAGGCTGGATTTTTCTTACATGGAGAAAAAGTCTCACTTCTATTGTAGCTTAGCAGAAAAATCTCATGTCTCCTTGTTCATTTTCTTAGGGTTTTTTTTTTCAAACATTTATTAATATTCATTTTTAACATGGTTACATGATTCATGCTCCACCTTTCCCCTTCAGCCCCCGCACTCCCCCCACCCATGGCCGAATGGTATTTCCACTAGTTTTGTCATGTGTCCTTGATCAAGACCAATTTCCAAATTGTTGGTAGTTGCATTGGTGTGGTAGTTTCTAGTCCACACCCTCAATCATGTCCACCCCGACCCATGCATTCAAGCAGCTGTTTTTCTTATATGTTTCCTCTCCTGCAGACCTTCCTCTGAATGTGGGTAGCGTCTTTACCATAAATCCCTCAGAATTGTCCTGGGTCACTGTATTGCTGCTGGTACACAGGTCCATTACATTCAATTTTACCACAGTATGTCAGTCTCTGTGTACAGAGTTCTTCTGGCTCTGCTCCTTTCGCTCTGCATCAGATCCCGGAGGTCTCTCCAGTTCGCCTGGAACTCCTCCAGTTTATTATTCCTTTTAGCACAATAGTATTCCATCACCCGCATATACCACAGTTTGTTCAG
>NC_058134.1:266211494-266262348 GCF_016433145.1 Gracilinanus agilis
AGGAGGAGGAGGAGGAAGAGGAGGAGTAGGAGGAGGAGGAGGAGAAGGAGGAGGAAGACGAAGAGGAAGAGGAAGAGGAAGAGGAGGAAGAGAGTGGAGTAAGAAGGAAGAGGAGGAAGAGGAAGAAAGAGGAAGAAGAAGAAGAAAGAGGAGGAGGAGAAAGAGGAGGAGGAGGAGGAGAAGAAAAATCATCTAATGAAAATAGCATAAAGGCATCACCAGAAGACATAGCAACACTATAGACATGATTTACCCCATCAGGTATGTAACCTGGTCACATATCTTTTCTTGATATGTACTTCCAATGTGTGATCTCTATGTATGCCTATTCTTCCCACTGGCGGCATGTTTTCCCCTAAATAATGAAGGATAGGAGATGTTATATTAGGATTTTTTTATTATGCAATTTCATAAAATTCCTTTTCTTTGACCTAATCATTTCTTCTGTCTGACTACAGAAACAATATAAATCAATGATTGGGTCTCATGAATAATGGTTTTGGTGGAGAGGCACTCAGATTCATTTGAAACTGGGGTAACTCCCTTGATTTACAGAAGAGAGGACTGAGAGGGGAAGGGGTCTGCTGAAAGGTCCATCATTGTACTAGTTAGTGGCAGAGTTCTAATTAGCCATGTTTATACTCTGGTGAATGGCACCTCAGGGCAGGAAGCAGGAAACACAACCCACTATCCATTTTTTAAGACATGATGACACATCTTAATAATAAAGACATTACACCATAGGGAATCCTTGCTCTCTTGGGTAGAAACACTAGTATATTTCTGTGGAGTCCTCCAATACTGGTGGGCTGGAGAGAATTTCTCATTTTAACTAATTATTATTGTTACTTAGGTGTTAAAACCTATATTGACAGCTACACTAGGTGATGATTCTATACTGAGGAAGGATTTGTAAGTGCTATCAGTGTTCTAAATTTCCGTGTCCTGGGGAAAAGTCCTAATCCTCCTGCTCTAGTTATAGTTATAGTGTTCTGGCATTGGAGATTTAGAAACCAGACCTTATAGCTCCTAGACTAGAATTAATTCCACTATTCTAGCTATTCCCACATTCTCTTGTTTGATCTTGGCAACAGCCCTGCCAGGCAAGTAATTTAAATATTTTTTTCCTTTTAAAAAAGCAAGCTTAGAGAGGTTATAATATTTAATTTAATATTTCTGTAAGATTTAAAGATTTACAAGTGTTTTCCCCACAAAAGCCCTTTGAGGCCTTAGACACAAGTATTATGATCTCCATTTTATAGATGAAGAAATTGAGGTTCAAAGCATTTAGGCGATGTACCAATGGCACAAAGCTAATAAGTCTAAGACCTAGAGTCCAATGCCCTTGCCTCTAAGGCAATTACCCCTTTTACTGTTGTATAGTGTAGTCAAAAGGTCACTGGATAAGGGAAAACAAGTCTGAAAGACTTCACATCTCTGATCAATACAGTCATCAATTGTGATTTTAGAAGACTACTGCTGAAGCATGTCTCTTACCTCTTGTACAAAGTAGATAAACTAGAATACAAGATAAGACATATTTTCAGATTTGGCCAATGTTTGGCTTGACTAAGTGAGTGTGTATGTGTATTATAGCATTATGTGTGTGTGTGTGTGTGTGTGTGTGTGTGTTTTAAACAAACCCAAGTTCACATGTATATGTGTATGTGTTTGTTACAAAGAAGAGTAAAGAGAAAGTCTGGTGAATAGTGGGAGTAACGCCAGAGTATTTATATTCCTCAGGTGTACACAGCACCTTTACCAAAAACTTACCATTCTAGACCATAAAAACCTCAAAAACAAATGCAGAAAAGCAGAAGTACTAAAAGCGTTCTTTACTGACCACAATGCAATAAAAATTATAATCAATAAAAGATATTTGAAGAAACAATTCGAACATACAATAAAGATAAAATAATATAATTCTAAGGATCCGTGAGTCAAGAACAAATTGGAGATATAATATGTAATTTTCATCAAAGAAAATGACAGTGTTGAGTCAATAATTAGTCCTTAGGGGAAAATTCACATCTCAAACATTCTCATCAACAAAAGAGAGAAAGAACAGGTTCAATGAATTATGACCAAAGAAAAAACAAAAACAAGAACAAAGGAAAGAGAAAAACATTGAAGGGGTGGGTGGTCGTGATAAAGGAATGTTTTTGTTTCCTAATTCAATATTGTTGGGAACCATTGGTCCAATATTGAAATCATTGTATGCAAGTACTTTATCCCAGGAGAACTGTGAGAAGTTTCTATTATCACTTTTTAGAAAACCCTTACTTTCCATCTTAGAATCAATATTATGTATTGGTTCCAAGGCAGAAGAAGTAAAGGACTAGGCAATGGGGGTTGCCCAGGGTCACACAGCTGGGAAGTGTTTAAGGTCAACTTTGAACCTAGGACCTCTTGTCTCTATTCCTGGCTCTCAGTCCACTGAGCCATCTCCTGTCCTCTCACTATTTTGATCTTTTCCTCTGGACAGTTTAGGCAAATTAATATCCCCAAAAGCTAAAGAGGACTTAGCAGTGGTAGAGCAGGACAATGCACCCTGATAGGAGGCATTGGAAAGGTGTTTCCCATCTTATCCTTAGGCCATGCATTAAAGTTAAGGGGTAGAACTTCCTAAAGAAACTTGGGGATCACTGCATTGTTAAGTCTCACTCACTAAGGGGTAGATGGCCTCATTAGAGGAAGGTGATCACTAAAGGACCAGGAAAAAAACAAAAAGGGTAGGAGGGAGAAGGGAGAGGAAATGTCATCTTGGGTTGAAGGAAAAACTCCTTAGTTTTTGCTTCTGCTACTACTTTCTGCAGATATTTTAGACTAGAACCATCCTTCAAGTCCTCCTTGTTCTAGTGACTCACTTTCTGTTCTTGGTTGCTGTTCTACAGTTCTATCTTCAATGGGTCTCTGGCTCCTCTACGACCTTTTCACCAGCTTGTGATCTGGTGATTCCATGACTCTTCTGGCTTTGGAGAGTGGGTGCATTATTTTTTCTCTTTTTATGTAATGTGCTTTTGGTGTATCATTTACTCATTTAGAACCAAGGTCTGGGCCATCTAACAGTAAGCATAAATTTGAGGTTGGTACTAGTATGACAGGACAAAGAACAAGGAGTGGAATCTATTAGGCTTCATGTGTTTTTCCCAGGGCTTGGACCTTGAGAGTCTGATTAGGCTGCATGATTATTTTCTGGATAACTCATGGACTCAGTACAAGGAGTGGCTAAGACCTGCTTTGAGGCTTTATAATAACTAATATCAAGAAAAGAGATTTGATGATAAAGTCTAAACTTTATTTCCAAATAAGCAATTGTCATTGACCTGGCTGCGTCCTAATGGACCTGTATACCTGTGCTCAGCATTTGCTTATATATCTATCCTTGGTGTCATTTACATTTAGAAGAAATTTGTTTTTAATTAATTGCCTTGGTGAGTCAATCTCTCTTGATCCAGAACTTGCATTTAAGCTAGCACACCCTTGGCCCAAGACACACATTCATTTTCTAAGTACAGATGCCAATGGGGCCCCATAGTTGAGTGCAAGTACTGCCATATTGAGTAAGAGTGCTGTTAACCAGGAAGTATGACTAAACATGGACTTGTATATATGGAGTAACTGTTATATATTACTTTGGTAGCTTTCCCAGACTATTTTCAATATCAATGTGCAGGATGCCACAGCATAATTATAGGAAAAAGAATAGAATCTAGAGACAGAAGATATGACTTCAAATATCAGTTCTGCTACTTCCTATTTTTGTATCCTTGGACATCCCCTTTCCTTTCTCTGTCCTTTCCATTTTTTTCATCTTGAAAAATGTGATGTTGGGAAGGGATAGACTAGAAGATTATCAAAGGTCCCTCCTAAGTCTAGCTTTATGATTTTTGATCATCTCCTCCCATGTTCAAGGAGTATAAAGGCAGAAGCAAGATTCTCTTCTCTCTGTGATTGGGGGAAAAAAAAGAGTGATTTTACTCTTTCAATCTTGAAGGGGTGAAGACTAACACTTTTCTGAAACCACAGAGCTTGGCCCCAATCTCTGCCATAGCTACACCCCCACATAGCTCTCAGATTTTCCTGATATATATGCATATGTATATGTTTTACATATATGAGTATATATATACATGGATTTTTTTGCTTATCATGACGAAGAATATCCTAACTAAATCTATTTAACAAAGGAAGTGTCTTCCCTGGGGGATAATACAAGGGTGGAATAGAATTAGAGGACAATGGTGGGTTCTTCATCACTAAAGATCTTCAATCAGAAGCTGAATGAATACTTGAACATGTTGTCAGGTCCAAGGTCTTGCTCAGGTATGTGCCATTTGAGGTCCATTCTAACTATGATTTCCATGATTCTGTAAGATGATTTAATAACAGCTGCTTAGTAAATAGGTCACCCTGGTCCCAGGAAACCATTGTTCTCTAGGATCACAGAAATTTATAATACTGGGTAATCAGTCAGTCAACAAACATTTATTTATTAAGTACCTACTATGTGCCAGGCACTGTGCTAAGTGCTCAGTATACAATAACAAAAAAGTCCTTGCCCTCAAGGAGCTCACATACTATGAGACAACACACATACACATAAAATATATACAAACTATATACAAAATAAAGATAATTTCTTTTGGTGGGGAAGGCACTGGTAGCTGGGGGGATTAGGAAGGGCATCATGTATAGAGTGGCACTTAAGCAGAGTTTTAAAAGAATCAAAAGTATTATAAGGGGGGGAGGTGAGGTAGGTGTTCATTCCAGGCATGAGGGAAAGCCAAGGTAAAGGTATGGAGATGGGAAATGGAGTGTCATTTGTGAGGGACGATAACAAGGTCAGATTGGCAGGACCATTGAGTACAAGAAAGGGAATAATATGGAATAAGGTTGGAAATGTAGTTTGGGGCCAGGTTGTGGATGGAATTAAAATCTAAACAGAGAAGTAAGAGTGAACCACTGGAATTTAATTGAGTAGGAGACTGCCATAATCAAACTTACACATTAGGAAAATTATTTTGGCAGATGTTTAGAGCAGTGGAGTCAAACTCAAATAGAAGTGAGGGCCAGAAAGCCAAACACAAGGATCCTTGCTGGTTCCATATTGATTTAGAAAATTATCATGTATGCTTTATTGTATTTTTATTGATTTTGTTAAATATTTCCAAATGACATTTAAATCTGGTTCTTTTTTAAATTTAAATCTGCACATGCAGGAATGTCGTAGGCTATATGCAGTCCACTGGTGTTCAGGACGGATTGGAGAAGGGCGAGATTTAAGATGTAGGCACCAGTTAGGATATTCTTGCACTAGTCCAGAGGAAAGGAGATGAAGGCCCGAGTTAGTTGAACACCCAAGGTGGAATATCCAATAAGCAGTTGTAGATGAACTATTGGAGCTCTGCAGAGAGATTACAGCTGATTATATGATCTGTAAGTCATTTGTATAAATGATCATTCAATCTAGAGGAGCTAATGGGATCATTCCTGATAGCTGAGAGTGTGATAAGGATGATAAACCATCAAAGGATCCTAGGGAGTGGTCAGACAGGCAGAAAGAGGCCCAAGAGAGCAGAGTTATGAAAAGATGACGGAATTGAGGGGGTATCTGGGAGAAGAGGTCAATCACCAGTTAAATAGCACAGAGAGAGATCAAGAAGGATGAAGATAGGCAACAAGTGTCAGAGCTGTTTGTCGAAATATCGTTGGTAATTTTGAAGAAAACATTTTCAGTTGAGTGATGAAGTTGGTAATCAGATGGCTAAGATCTGAGAAGTGAGGGAGAGGAGAGGAAGTAGAGGCAATAGACAACCCCAAAGTACATGAGGAGTGATGCTGGTAGCTCTGAAAAGCCTCGAAAAAGTCATAAAGTGCCTAAGTATGTTTGTATAAGAAATTCTTGTTAAATGATGAGGTTTGCTATCATGCATGATTTTCTACTTATACAATGGGTCTTGGATCATATTGGTTGCATAAAATGAGGTCCTTCTGTGACGAGGAAGAAACCAGGACTCAAGGAGAAACTGAAAAAGCAGACAGAGGGAGGTTGATTGTCAGGGCAATGTGCCAGGAAAGAAGGGAGGGGATGGAATCTAGGGCATATGAGGAAGGTCTGGTGTTGACACAGAGAAAGGTTATCTCTTTCATTGGAGATTGGAATAAAGAAGGCAAGATTGAGGGACAACATTAAGAAGTTTTGAGAAACAGAGGAGACAAGAGAGAGTACATGGCAATGGTCGTTATTTTCTTATAGGGATCTCACCTCAGAGTATGAAGTGAGATCCTCAGCTGAGGATGGAGGTCATGTGATAGAGCATATAGACAAGCAAATGGGTTGGAACAGCCCTCTGGAGGGGGTGGGAGAAGAATCAATTAAATGGGAATAAAAGAATCATCTTGCTGACTTGAAGACTCAGTTGAAAGTATATAATGTAAATTTGTAAGGGTTAGTTGGTTCCGTTGCGTGATTTCTACTAGTTTTATTCAAAAGAATGTGAAAAGGACCTTAGGAAGCAAATGGTGGGAATAATTCGGGATTAGAGCTTAAGTCTGGAGTATTAATGGGACACCAGGGCAAAAGATTGAGAGAGGAGGACTGTGAAGAGTTAAAGTTTTTGATTATTGGATTAAGATCAGAAGAGGAAGAAAATGAGGCTAGAGAAGAGGTGCCTGGGTGAATTCCAAGAGATGGAGAGATCAGAGGTTTCAGTGCAGACAAATAATTAGGCTTAGGAAGGGTTAAGGAATTTTTACTGTTGAAGTGGAACACTTCTAAGTGATGATGAGTCATCCTTATATGAGGCTAAGGTGGAATCAAATAGGACACAAGAATTCAGATTCAGGAATGGGAAATTAGAGTAATCAAAGGAATATCTTCTAATTTATTCCCACCTGATCTTTATATTCTTACTAACTGATGCTGGCACTCTTGTAGATAATGGTATTTCTGAGCTTGGGCCACACTTTCACAATGGGCAAAATGTTTTTTCAAAATCTTCTCAAAGTAGTTGATCTCTCAATCACCTCAGGTGACTTCTTGGATTGTCTTCTTACTTTCATGTGACTTCCAGTTGGTTCCTTTTTGTTACTCAGTCTCTTCATGATATTTTACAACATTTTTTTTAAAAAAACCCTTACCTTCCATCTCAGAATCAATGCCATGTATTGGTTCTAAGGCTGAAGAGCAGCAAGGGCTTGGCAATTGGGGTTAAGTGACTTGCCCAGAGTTATGTTATGTCAGGGTTGTTGGAGCTAGGAAATGTCTGCTTACAACATTCTTAATAATGGTTCTATCTCATTTTTTATACTGTAAAAAAAAACAACATGCTCTGTGAAAGTTAATTTGAACCAGACCAGATGTGAAAAAGGATGCTTGTCATAAATTCCAAATTTTGCTGAAGTTATTGCATCAGATTTTTAGTTATCTTTTAGTAAACTGCACTGACCAAACAAGGAGGATCTAAACCTTTTCAAGTACTTCAAAATATTCCATCAAGGATCGTGCCATTTAGATCTCTACAGTGTTGGGAGGAAATGATCCAGTAATCTCACTGTATCATCATCTCTGCTTCTTAAATGAGGAAGCTGGTGCTTGGAAAAAAAAAAAGAAAAAAGAAACGACTTACTCAATGTCAGAGCAAACCCAGAATTGAACCCAGGTCTTATTGGCTCCATATTGAGAATTCTACTATCTCATGCCTTCTGTAGCTCCTACAACCCTGACATAACATAACATCAAACTAGAAATTATTTTCTTTCAGATCCTAGGAACTGTAGTTCTAGGTGGTTGAAAGCAAGTGGAACCTACAAAGCTATGTTTGAAAAAAACAATCTTTTTCTTGTTATATTTTCCCCAAATCATCTAGAAAATGAAGTCTTTGGACTCAAATGGACAGATGAATAAATCTAGGTTCATGAGAATCAAGCTGTTGAGCAGAATGTCCTGATCAATGTATTATCTTCACTATAGGCAGAAAAGTTCTACATGCTGCCTTTAATAAGCTATAATCATTCCAAGCACAAATAGATGCAATGGATTCAAGAAATTCACTTCAGGACAAATGACTCAAAAGTGGCAATTTGGGGGTGAGTGGGTTGGGGTGGGATTTTCAGTCATTTGCTCATAGATAATGCAGAATGTTTTCATTACCTACTGCTGGTAGCATAACTAGGCAAGAGATTTAAGCCCATCAGCCTTAGTTTCCTTACCTGTCAAATGTGGCCAGAGAGCACATACCTCGTGGGGTTGTTAGGAGACTCAAATGTGGTAATATAGGGGAAGCATTTTGCAAACCTTACGCATTTGAGTGGAGTGACCTAGATAAAAGATGCAGTAGTTCGGGTTTTTTTTTTTTTGGGAGGGGTGATGAGGTTTGAACTGAGAAGTTTGGTGGTAGCCCAGGCTGGGACTTGCTGTCTCTCCTTCTATGCTAGGAGTTCTTAGAAAAAATTTCAAGGGGTCCATGAATATTTACTTCAATATTTTGAAACCAGCATTTCAACATAATTGGTTTTTTGTGATTCTATAGATTTTATGTCTTTTAAAACATTCTTTTGAGAAGGGGTCTATAGGTTTCATTAGACTGTCAAAGTTAGCAAAGACACCAAAAAAAAGGGAAAAGAAAAAAGAAAAAAATAATCTTGGTTCACACTGATTTATGTGGCGTGTGGGAGTGGGAAGGGGGTCACTGGAGGAGCTTGGAGAAAGGAATAGTTGAGTAAAAAGGAAGAGACCAAGAAAAGGAATCAGAGGTTTTGACAAGACCAGAAGAACTCATGAAGTTCTAGCCCTTCTCCTTCACTGGAAAGAAGGCATCAAAAGGCAGAGAACCCTAGTTTACTCTGCGCTTTGCCTAGATGTTGTGTGGAAGGGGTGGTCCTATTTTAGGGCAATGGAAGCAAAAAGGAGGACCTCCCCACTCCCCCTCCCCCAGCACCACAACCACAAGAGAGCTGTGACAAGATGACAAGGGAAACAATTTGGAGGGCCTTAGAGAAACCCTTGTATTTATAACTCTAAATGACAGATATAATAGGCAATTCTGGATAACCCAGTATAAGTTTCACAAATGCCTGCAGCAAAAAAGCATAAAATGCATCTATAAATCAACAATTCAGTTTAGAAGTGAGGAAAAGGTGCATGTGGAGGGTGTAAAGACAGAGGCTCTGAGATTCCACCTGGGAGGGACACCTGGGAAGAGCTGAGGAAGCTGATGCAAAAGGCTTCCTTCATACAGAGAAGCATCAGGGCAGAGCTGGGCAGGGAAGGAGTTCACCTAGTAAAGGAGTTGGGGAAGCAAGGCAGGGAAGGATGGGGAAGATGTTCCCTTAGGGTGGCTTCTTATTTTAATGGAAAAATTCCTCATTTGACTCTACTATCTCAAGCCATGGGCCCAGATTTGTCCTTTCAGAACCAAGCTCCTAGGAAAAGCTATTGATCCTCCAACATTTCTTCTACTTCTCACTCAACTCTTTGTAATGTCTTTCAACCATATCACTCAGTGGAAGCTGCTCTCTCTCCAAAGTTACTAATGATCTCTTAAATTGCCTAATGAAGGAGTATGAAATATTCCTTTCATTCTCAACCTTCTCCATCTCTCTGCACTATTTGATGCTGTTTATCAATTTTTTCCACTGGATGGATTCTTGTCTGGGTTTTCATGACACCATTATCTCATCTCCTAGTTCTTGTCTTACATCATTTCTGTCCTCACTACTGTGATTGGCTCCTAGATTATTTCATTGCCTTCCCTCCTCCTTTAACAAGTCTGCCTCTACCTAGCCACTAAAGCCATATTCCTGAGCCACAGATCTGATCGTGTTCATTAACTCCAGTTCCCCCTAATTGACTCGAGGATTAAATTAAAAACTCTTCTGTTTGGTCCTTAATAGCTTCCCCTGCTTGGTTTCAACCCTTCTTTATTGTATTATTTTAGATAGCTTTCCTTCATATGTGCTGTGGTCTTGCCAAAGCGGCCTTCTTGCTCTTGCTCACATTCGACCCTTCGTCAGCTTTCTCTGAGATTTTATACAGGCTGGCCCTCATGTCTAGAATGTCTTTGCTCCTCACTTCTCTTTCTTTCAAAGTTCAGCTCAAGGACCATCTCCCTCTATCAAGGGACTTTTCTGCTCCCTTCAGTGCCAGTGGCTCTCCCCAAAATGACTTCCTATTTCCTTGGTATAAATTTATGCATGGATTTTACAGGCAGGCAGAGAGTGGCCCCAAGGAGAAGGGGGCTGGTGTTAATCAACTCATTCCAGGGCCTGTTGGCACATCTATCCCAAGCTCTGCATCTGCCTACATGTACATATAAATTGTATGCTTCTAGGGAAGGGCCAAGGGGGAATAATTATGGGAGGGTGTGCTAGCAAGTCCTCCCTAAGAAGTGTATGTCTCCTCTGATAGAATAGAAGCTCCTTGAGGGTAGGGCCTGTTTCATTTTTATTTTTGTTTCTCAAGGACCTAGCACAGTGCTGGGCCCATCATTAAGTGCTTATAAGTGCTTGGTAGGCAAAGTATATTCACCAACTAGACTTTAAGCTCAGTTGTTTCTTTATTTTTTTTTTAAACCCTTGTACTTCACTTGCCCAGGGTCACACAGCTGGGAAGTGGCTGAGGCTGGGTTTGAACCTAGGACCTCCTGTCTGTCACTCCACTGAGCTACCCAGCTGCCCCAAGCTCAGTTGTTTCTGCTACAAGACTGTAATTGCTCTTTGTACCTTTGTTGCCTAGGAGCAAAGCCCTAACTAATCCACATTCATTGTTTATTTATTTTTCTCACATTAGTTTTAGATTTAGTAAATGTTTCAGGATCCTTAGGATAATGATCATTCATTCAAGGGTTTCTGTTTTGTCTCTTTTCTCCTTCTATTAACATTTTCTTCTGTCATGTCGTGAACAGTAAGCCTCCAAAAAGGAGAGGTGGGAAATGGGCAGTTTTAAGATTCTGAGGAATGCCCTGCAAGTTTCTTAGTAGGAACCAAGTATATAAGCCAAGTGATGGCAGAAACCATGTCCCCTGAATACACACACACACAAACACACACACACATCCTCCCACCACCCATTCCTATGACAGGAGGGATACATAACAAGTCCCAACATTTCTGGGAGTGGAAAGACAGTGTTTGGGTCTTAATAAGATCTCTGTCAAGAACTAACATTTGGACAGAGGGAATTCAAGTTTAGGAGAATTCTTCCTAATCCAAGAACTCGTCTTAAGTCTCACAAAAACACTGGAGCCCATAGAAATGCATTCCTCTTCCAACGTGAATAAATGAGGAGTTGCTTTGAAAGAAGGGACTGAGATTATTGGGAGGAAGTTTACTCTAAGAGGAACGATGGCGTTTAGTATGGTTAGGTCCAGTCTTGGCGCAAAAACCATCCCAGAAAAATGAAACTTTGATCCAGTAGACTTAAATGAAGTAGAAAAGAAGCTTACCTCAGCGCTCTGCATTCAGGATAGAAAGCAGACATTAAAAAAGAATCAGACCACTCTGCTTTAATATTTTAAATAGCATTAGTTATGATGGTTTGCATTCTACATCATACTGACTGGCAGAATGTTTGTTTTCAAATAAAAGGAAATCTACACGATTTTCTGAAATGGTCATTCCACAAAGCTAAGAGCTTAACAAGGAGCCATTGCTTGGAAATGTCTACTACAACATGGGCCACGCTGCGGCTTTCTGCTGCTCGTTGCCGCCGCCCTGGAGGACAAGAGAGAACTCCCGCACCCTTCCCGCAGGAGTCCTTGCCCAGCCGCAGGCCACACCTACGTTTCCCAGGATGCTTTGCGGGGGCTGAGGAGGGGACCTGAAAGAGCGGCCTCGGTCACGTTTCCCCTCATGTCCTGCTGACTTTTGGCTTCTTCCTCGGGGGCGTGGCCTCTAGGAGAACTTGCGCTTTTTCATGGCTTCAGCTTTGACGGCCAGACTCTTGGCACAGATGGTCAGCACCACGATAAGGACTCCCACCAGGAAGGTGACCAGGGGCCAGAGGAAGCAGTGCAGCAAGACGATCTCGTCATGGGTGCGCTTCAGAAGCACGTCATCAGGCCTGCAGGAGAGCAGGGGGAGGGGAGAAAAGGTCAGAATCACTTGGTGTGTAAGGGGGAATCGGTCATTTCTGGCTAGAATCCACATGACTTCAGGCAGTCACATCGATACTGGTCTACTGTCTGACCACACCCATGCCCGCACCTCTGAGCCTCTCCCTCCCAAAGTCCCGCTGGGTCCTCACACAAATCCCACCATGGCCCCTCGTCTACTCCCAGGCTGGCTCCGTCTCATGGCTTCCCACTTCTAGGAGGGCCATTACCAGGTCCTGATCTTTCAGACTTACACCCAGCCATGTTGGTCGATTCCTCCTCCCATTCTCCATCCTAAGTAAGTCACATGGACTCTTCTTCCCTAGCATCCTTGGGCTCTTCATCCCTGCTCCCCCACCGTTCTGAACTCTGGGCCCTTATAGCTAGCCAGGTGGGAATTCTGCCTGGGGCTCTTCAGTAAAGGGCAGGATCTGCTCTTCCAGCATCTGAATGGCTGCCATAGAGGGCAGAGATGTTGGATGGCCTGGGGGTGGGGGAGAAAAGGGAGGGGGGGAAAGCTGTAAGGAACTGAATAAAGGTTTAAGAAAAAAACACCTTCTATGAGTGCTGTGCAAAAATGTAATTGGCTGGGGCAGTTAGGTAGCACCTTAAATGGAGTAGCAAGCATGGAGACAGAAGGTCCTGGGTTCAAATCCTGCCTCAGGCACTTCCTGGGCAACCCTCATTGCCTAGCCCTTACTGCTCTTCCACCTTGGAATCAATACTTACATCAATTCTAAGACAGAAAGTCTTGAAGAAAAGGCTAACATGATGAGGGGTATGTTGTAGAGGGGACTTTTGGGGGGAGGAGACAAAGACACTGGCTGATTCCAACCATGAAATTCTGTAATTCTCCCCTCCAGGCTGTTTTCTTTAATCTGATGCATTCCACTCACAACCACAAGATTAATCTTCCTAAATCAAAGGGCTGGGGGAGGAGGGAGGTATGAAAGGGGAACATGGGACCTCAGAGACCAGTGTGCCCTTGAATAGGAATCCTCATTACACAGCTCTGCCCCTGGTTATCCAGTGTCCTCTGGACATCCTCCAGAGAGAGGAAGCTTGCTACAATCACAGCAAGTCAGTTCCACTTTGCAGCTTCACCAGAACTTAGTCCATGAGCGGTGGCCTGGGGCACTAAAGGGTTAAGAGACTTGCCTCTGGTCAGATAGCCAGTCATTATGTGTCAAAGGCAAGATCTGAACTCAGTTCTTCCTGATCCCAAGTCTGGCTTTTTATCCCTGAGACCAAACTATTTCTCACTACAGCTTTCACCAGCTTCATTTTAAAGAAAAAGAAACAGATCTAGATGGATGAATGATTTTCTCAGGGTTCCACAGTACATGAGAGAAGCAAGGCTCAGTCCTGGGCTTTTTTTGTACCCACATCTAGCATTCTTCTCCACCGCAATGCTGCCAACCCGCAGTCCATGCTTCACATCGACTGGGGGTTGGGGGGCCTGATGTGTTACAATACACTTCATTTTGTTTTGGGACAACTCTAAAGTTCTTTCAATTCTGCTAAAGAATTCGGTATTTTCCTTACCCTTGTCCTAATTCTGCCCTCTAGAGCTACCTAAAATAGGACTAATCGTTCTTCCATATGACAGTACTTCAAGTGTGTGGAAAAAGCTAACATTTCCCCCTAAATATGTCTTTTCCCCAGACTAATAAACACAGCAGTGACCAGAACACAACATAATATTTTAGATATGCTCTGACTAGGACAAAGTATAATAAAACCACTCTGTTCCTACTTCTGGGTCTTTTTATGTAGTCTAGGATCCCAAAAGCACTTGAAAGGCAGCTAGGCCATTCTGTTGACTTAATGGCTTTGCACTCTGTTATCCCAAAATTTACTATGACCAGGTCATAAACTAAGTGTCTTCTACCTTTTGCTTTTGTGGTTGGTTTTGTAAAAGAGAAGTATAGGATTATACACTTATCCTTTTCATTTCTCACAAGGTGGACCCCACCACCCTGAGAAAACTCACCATTCGGATCATCATCTTTCTGCAAGACTGTATTAACCTAGATACTCACGCCTCATAAGCACCCCCAGGACCCTCTGCCTGAAAATCTGGAGACCAAAAAAAGTTTTTCCCAAAGCTTTCTTTTAAAGAGAGCTTCCAAGCCTCTGAACTGGACTCCATCATGCCTCTGTGGCCATTCTTCCTTCCCCTTTTCCTTTTCAACCTCCTTTTGGGTGTTGTCTTCCACTATTCGACTGTAAGCTCCTTAAAAGCAGGGATTCTTTCTTTTTCCTGTTTGTATCTCAGTACAATGCCTGGTACATGTTAGACATTAATATTTTATTGACCACTATAATATGCTTTACATTTGAGCTGGTTATTTCCATTTTGCCAAAGCATTTTTAAAAATATTGATTCTGATCCAATGTAGTGCCAGCTTAATATTTATTGTCTGATTGACTGATTTGGCTATAAATGGTCTGAATAATACATGTGTCTTAGAGAGGTACATTTGAGGACACAATAAAAGCACAAAAAAGAATACCTTAGACCAAGCTGTTTGACTTCATATGTGTCCTAAAGGGGAAGAAGATTTAAAAAGGGGGGCCCAGATTGAAATAGAAAATTGAAAAATAATTTGATTGTTTGCAAAGTCTACTGCAGGAACAAATGAAAGGAAAATAGCACTTAATTTATACCACAATACATAATTGACAACAAATGTCTTTAGGAAAAACTAGTTACTTAACTCTCTACTTAAGAACTAGCTACTTTCTGGGAAAACTGGAAAAGTTTGGTAGAAATTAAGTTGAAATCAATATCTTATACCAAAGAGGGAAAACCTTTTAGAGATGGAGTGCCAGGCCTGTCCTCACCCCCGCCCCCCAGACCAAGTGCTACCTGTGGGGGAAGTGAGGAATGTCCTCAGATGCATGGAGACAGGGAGGGGAGCAGCTCTGCCCAAGTCCCTCTGCCTTTCTTGTGACAAACTCTGGTGGTAATGGCAGGTGTGCCTACAGAGAGAGTTCTGCATGCCCTTTTTGGCACATGTGCCATAGGTTCACCATCACTGTCTTATACCATATTCCATAATAAGATCAAAATAGATATGTGATTGGAATTTTGAAGGTTGGATGACAAATTAGAAGCCCCCAAATCAGAGACCTTTCCCTGTTGTGATTTTTTTTCCTCCAAGGATATAGTTCTTCAAAAAAGAAACTAGGCAAACAAAAATACTAACTAAAAAAAAGCCCCTGCAAATCATTTACAACCATAATTGCTACAAATCATTTATAAAAGAAATGAAAATATAATTCTGAGATTTTACCTTGTAATCAGCAAGTTGTCAAAGATGACAAGTGATGGGAAAACAATGGTCAGGCTTGGAGTCTTTTTCACCATGGAACTTGGGGTAGATGAATGATACTAGATTCCTCAGAAGTGTCTCAACTCTCAGCCTTACTGCCATTTTTTTCCCCCAGCTTCTCTAGCCTGTCTACTTCCTTTCCATGCAGGTTTAGAAATGCCTTTTCCCTTCAAATCTTTACCTTGCATCTTAGAATCAATACTTGTGTTGGTTCCAAGGCAGAAGAGTGGTAAGGGCTAGGCAATGGGGGTTAAGTGACTTGCCCAGGGTCATGCAGTTAGGAAGTGTTTGAGGCCAGATTTGAACCCTGGATCTCCTGTCTCTAGGGCTGGCTCTCAATCCAGTGAGCTGCCCAGGTGACCCCCAAGGTTTAGAAACATTAATCATATCATATATTAATGAACAGGAAGTAAATCTGAATTTCTGTCACATCTAATTCACAGATAATTCATACAAAAGTGTAGAGAGCCCTAGAGAATATTTTTGAGAAAGCCAAGATCCCCAAAAGTCTGGTAAATTCCAGAAGGTTGCACAGCTACTTACTTCTGGAGCCAGGATGGTACATGACTTCTGATTCTGAGCCTGGTGCTTTCAGCCACATGTGTGCATGTATGTCACGTACAGCTGAGAGCCTATCAGTGAAGGCAGGCAGGTAGCGAGCAAAATCAAAGGGTGGATCTGGATGTGCCAATTTGGTGAAAGATCAGGCAAACTCACTGATTGGTTGAAGCTAATCAAAACTAGATTGTGGGGTCCTAGACAGATCTACCAAGAGATATTTCAGCTCTACATCAGGGGTAACTTGCAAGATACTGATGTCCCTCATAGATGCAAGGCTGCTATATTGAGCTTTGCAAAACCTTAGCCAGAGTTCCAATAAATGCCAACATCACTGACAATTTAACATCTTCAAAGAGCCATCATTGGAATTGGAGATGTAAGATACTACACAGGCCTTGTATCTCCTTTTTTAAAGGTGGCTTAATGATCTGACCTCGCCTTGAAAGACTATTTAAATTTCACAGCCA
The DNA here is from genome assembly GCF_016433145.1 of Gracilinanus agilis. Taxonomy (NCBI): domain Eukaryota; kingdom Metazoa; phylum Chordata; class Mammalia; order Didelphimorphia; family Didelphidae; genus Gracilinanus; species Gracilinanus agilis. The sequence continues at coordinate 266,227,956 of NC_058134.1, forward strand.
CAGAAAACCAGTAGTGTTCCATTTAAACAATGTGGAGGAATGCAAGTTCACCAAAAGGAAATGAATAATGCAGGGAATTTATTGGTCTGTCCTTAGGCAACCAAAAACATCATGAGAAGCAACAATTAAGAAATGACCATCATGGTTATTTAGCCCTTGGTTGTTGCTCCTTCCTCTACCACTCACTCCTTTGTATGGGGGCAAAGCATGTGTCTACCTATGTTATTCTCATCCACAAAGCAATTGGCAAAACATTCTCAAGCAGGATCATCTGGAAGACCTCAATATCCATTGGGAATCCCTCTTCAATTTGGAATTTTGACTATAACCTTCACGTAGTGACAAAAACCTTTGGAAAGCATTTGCCTCCCTGTTTTGTATCTCAATGGATTTCAGGAGTGTTGCTGTCAAACAATTACCTTTTATTTCATTTTTTAAGGAATCTCATATAATTTTGATATGTGTATGATGTGCAGGAGCAGCTACATGACTCGTGGGATAGAGGGCCAGCTCTACAGTAAGGAAGACCCATCTGCCGGAGTTCCAATTAAGCCTCAGACACCTATAAGTTGGGTGACTCTACACAAGTCACTTAAGTCTGTTTGCCTCAGCTCCTCCTCATAAAATGAGATAGAGAAGCAAAAGGCAAAGCTCTCCAGTATCTTTGCCAAGAAAATCTCAGATGTGGTCACAAAGGGTCAGACATAACAGAATAACAGACACATCATTACAAGAAAGCTTTCAAGGAAGTATTCTGCTTTAACCAATCAAAAAATATTTTGTAGTCAATAAACACTTAAGAATTAAAGTTGCAGCTCTCTCAGCAGGTCCAAAAGACAATGGAAAGGTATAGAGGGGGCATGAGTAAGCTATGGAAAATATCTATGAAGAACTGGACCACAGAAGTGCCCTAATGGGGATATCATCAGAGAAATATATGTTCAGAAAAGGGAATGGCCTTGCCACTTAGCAAGAGAGAAGGAGAATGAATGGAACGAGGTTTAGAGGAAGACTTCCTGGGATTTGGGGACAATCTTTGTGATTTACAGGAGGACATGGATAAAGAGTTTCTGACAACGGGAAGGCATTGATAGGTTTCAATCTGCACTGCTGGAGAGAGTGCCCTCATCAATAAGATCAGTGATCCACCAAAATATTGAATTGACAAAGGATGTTGTCTATTTTTTATGCTTTGCATCCTCTGTCTATGTTTGAATCACAAGCTCCCTCAAAAGCAGAGATTGTGTCTTAGACATTTTAGTGTTCCCAGTGCCTAGCCCAATCCTTCCAGATGGTGCTAGCAATGATAATAAAGCTGTTTACTGCTGCTGCCTATACTGTATTTGGGTAATTCGGTGCCATCTTGATTTCATCAGTACAGCTCCCAACCCCCATCGAGATTGCATCCAAACTATATTTTTCCAGGCCATTTTCCCCAATAAAACTTTCCAAACAGCATCTGGAATAGAGGCCTTCCTGGCACTAACTGATATCTCTAGGGTGCCTGCATGCTCTTTGTCTATTTGTTGCTGCTCATTCTCGTTGATGTGACCTGCCTGTCTCCCTTTCAGGGCACACGTGTCCCCAATAATTTAGTTTCTACCATTTCTCCAAGCAAATCATCAATAGTAATATGCTGCAGCCCATTTTACTCTCTGTCTTTTCATCATCCTCAACATCATTTAGAATTTGTGTCCTTCCTAGGTTCTGTACTTGCTTATTTTACAACCACATACTATTCCTGGGAGAATATTGCTGTTAATGTGATGAGCATTAGGGGAGGGGAACACTAGGGTGTCTTGGAGAGCCCTAAGCAACTTCCCAAACATAATGCTGATCCAAATCCCTTGGAAAATCCAACAGAAGTCCCTGTTAAAGACACTCCACGCCAATCCTCTGAAGTGTTTCTAGGCGGGATACAATTAGTGCAATGTTGTCTGCACTAGAAACATTTTCATCATCATCACTAGACAATCCTTCATTATACTTGGTATCTTTCATGATACTGACAAAGATCTTAGATTAACTTGTTTTACCCTCCACTCTACCCTCAAAGAGGTGGCACAGTGGTGAGCTTGCTGGCCTGGGGGGGGTTCAAGACCTGCCTTTGTCACATGCTAGCCTGTGATCCTATTCCAGTGACTGAACCTTCAACAGTTGTCGAAAGCTGTCAGTTGCAGACACAGTGTCAACCTGCATCAGCAGGAATTTCCTCATCTAGGAGTTCCCTGTATCCATTAAGGTTTATGTCTAGTTTTTCTTCCTACCTAATTTACACAAAATTAGTATGGGCCAGCCTCTCCCTGAGGATAAACCCCCTACAGGTTAAGAACACGGGCAAGTAACAATTCTGAACCATTTAAAAGTGTAATCACCCTCATCCTAACACTGTATCTCTTGGAGCTACCAGTGTTTCCTGCATTCATTGCCATCACATGAATCATCCTAACATATGGAAGGGGTTGGGGAAACCTACTTCAGGATGATAATTTTCTTTGGCTCTGAAAGACTGCCCAGCCAGAAAAGCCCCTGAGGATTGACTCAGAAAAGGAGGTCACATACATTCTCTGCACATGATTTTAATGTAATTTCTAAATGCTAACAAATGGGCCTTATTTTTAAGAAGTTTTCTCTGACGCCAAGACTTTAAAAGATCCTGGATTCATCCATTTGATTACTCCCTCTACAGACTGAAATCTCTCCATGACTCTGTAGACAATAGCTTATGGGTTGCCTGGGCCAAAAAAACTCATCGCCTCATGTCCAACCTTCTGGGAATAAGCCTTTCTGTTCCTGGCTAGACTAGTCCTTGGCCAAGAACCAAACAATCCTTTTCTGGACTGTGTCTCTGTGGAGGGACTTGCCAGAGATGAGACTTTAAAGTAGAATTTCCCTCAGAGTGAGAGAAAGGACTATTTCTTTTGTCTCCTTGTACTGCGTTACTTAGTACAGTGCCCATAGAAGACATTGAATACATGCCGTCAGTAGTGAATTTCTTGGTTTCTTTTATTCCCTATTGTTTCCCACCCAACTACAGACCCTGGGTTTTTTTCTACATCAAAATGGCATAGCAAAGGAAATGAGTAATATATCAAGGACCCGGAAATGGTGCAATAGGAGGGCAAACACCACTAGAAATATTTTCTAGGAGACAGTTTATGGAACACTCAAAAAGATGGTTAAGTGAATGAGAGAATAAAAAAAAGTCATGAATAGGAAATGGTAGATTCTGACTCAACTTAAAATCAGCACCAACCTGTCTCTCTCTCTAAAGTATTGCTGAGGGTGGGGGAAGAGAACCAGAAAAAGGTAAAGAGGAAACTCCAATGTAGCAACTGCTATTGTTCTATCTTTTTTCAGTTGTGTTTGACTCTCTGTCTCCATGTGGGGTTTTCTTGGCAAAGATATCAGAGTGGTTTGCCATTTCCTTCTCCAGCTCATTTGACAGATGAGGAAACTGAGACCAACAGGATTAAATGAGTTGTCCAAGGTTATACAGATAGTGTCTGAGGTTAGATTTGATCTCAGGAAGAGGAGTCTTTCTAACTTCAGGCCTGTATTCTCTATCCTGGCCGCTCTATCCACCTAGCTACCCACTGCTATATGTAGCAAACTCCAATTTATTCATTTTGAACTAATCTAGACTTATGTCAATAGTGTCCTTAGAATAATAATAATAAAATATATACTACATGTCTCTGAATTTGCTCAATACTCTAATAGCCTAGATTTGCTTTGCATTTCTTTCTGTCCCTAAAATAGATCAGAGTTCCCTTCACCAAGGGAAAAACAAACAAAAATCATCTTATTTAAATGATAAAAACCAATTCGCTGTTTAATTTTTTTACCCAACAATTGTTCCAGTTCATTCCTCTGCTCTGGAGGTGTACAAATTAACTGGGATAAAATAAACCAATTAAGCATACTGATATATAATAAGCCTGACAACTTCTCTACATCTTAAAAAAAAAACAAAAAAATGAACCTTTTAATATGTACCGGTCCTCCTTTTGCCACAAACATAATTTGGTACTGAGTGCATATGATTTTGATGCCTATTCTTCACAGTCTTTAATTCCTTACTGCAAAACCACCACAATCGCATTGGGTAGTAAGGTTGCCTTGGATTGAGAGTCCATTTTCCCATCTCTAGTCAGACTTTCTTAGGGCTTAGACTGGAGGCATCGGCAGGCCACAGAAGCACGTTTGTCTCCATTTGCTCTATTAGACGGCCTCTGAGGTCCCTTCCAACTCCTTATCTATGATCAGACTACAACCTATGCATGGGTGCAATAACAAGTAGCATGTATATGGCACTTTTTGAAGAGTAAGATTTTCAGAATCCTTTACAAGTATCTCATCTGATATAACTCTGTGAGGTGGATGCTACTTTTATCCCCATTTTATAGATGAGGAAACTGAGGCAGAGAGCGGTTAAGTGACTTGCCCAGTATCACATAGGGAGGAAGTGTGTGAGGCTGGATTTGAACACAGGATTTTGCGACCCCAAGTCCGATGTCTACCCGAGCTGCCTCCCTACTTGAATACCAGGAGAACTTCTTATGAGCCCTCTTCTCCTTATTGTTGCCCACGGGATGAGATCTACTTCTAGGGGGGAGAAAGAAGGAAGGGCTGAAGCTGGAGACCATCCGCACAAATTACAAAGACAGGCGCATGGGCACGCGGGTCTCCAGGTGATGTGCAGGTTCTCAGCGGTGACAGGAGGGTCCCTTTTGGTTGTGTGGCTGCAGGGCTTCCTGCCAAGCCTGCGGGAGGGACTGTATGTCACTGGGTGAGTCATCCACCAGGGCAGGCTTCCAGCCCGGACGCAATGTTTGAGAGAACCACTAGATGGCACTCTATCCTCCTTGAGTCCCCGCTTGGGGCCCTGCCAGTTACTCCTGGCCTGGAGAGGGGCCGGGGCAGTCTGCTCCAAAGAGGAGGCAGTTTCCTCCCTGGCCACAAGAGGGTTCTCGGGCTACAAAGTTCTGGGATCCTCCTCCCTTCCCCCAGCGTGGAGATAGGGCTCTGACCCCCAGGAATCATTTCCCTCTCGGGGCTCTTCCCCACCGCCTTTAGTGCGGGGCTCCTAAGGAGGGGATGGAGAGGGGACTCCATGGTGCTGGCTCTGAACAGAGCTTGAAGGCGGTCCGCACTCCCTCCCTCCAGATCCCTCCCCACAGCGAGGATGGCGGCGGTCTCCTCGCTCCTTCTGCGGTAGGGTGCAAATTCCCCAGGAGAAAGTTCAAAACAAACCAAATGAAGCCTGCCAGGCTTCCTCTGCTGCACCCCCTAGTTTACATGTTTGGGTATTGAGTTCACCAGAGGCTGCCATCTCTTCTTCAATAGAGCGACGCGTTCTTGAACAGCCTTGACATACTGGGAATTAAATGGACCTTGGAGGAGCACTGCACTTCATCAGAGCCCAGGGGTTTTCAGTGGGGTTTGAGGTAGGCAAGTTTCCAGGCCACTGAAACACATACATCTCCTATTTATAGCTTGGATAAAGTTTTTGCCTTTTTGTAACACATGGCTAGTTGGATTTGGGGGAGAAGGCATCGATCATACGTTCTGTTTTGAACAAGTTGGCTTTGAAATGTTGCTGGAATCTGTCTAGCCTTGGGAATTCTGTAATTCCAGAACAATTCTGTTTCTCAGTAAATCAATACATATATTTTTCAGAGTTCTTCATAGAGATACTTCCGGACTCCCTGGAAGTAAAGAAAAATCCCCCAAACACGTGTTTGGATGAATGTTTGAAAGCCTGATGAAGGTGCCCAAAGCTTATAGACTACTGTGGAATTCCTAGGAAAATGGTTTTAGTATAGTCGTGATTAAAAAAAATGATTTTATCAATAAAAATTTTATTTTTCCAGTCTTTAGTAAATTGGTCTTGGCCCAGGTTCATTACTGTATAGAGCAGAGGTATCAAACGCAGTGCAAAAGAGCAGATTAAAATAACTGGGAAATGTTTAACAAAATTAATTAAAATACAATACATATGGACACTGTCAATTTGTGGCTTTCTAATCAATATGCACATCCAGAGTCCATTTCTATGAGGCTGACACCATTCCTGAAGGGGCATCATTAATAACTCTCCAACTGCCAAACCCTTCTGAAAGTCTTTCCTTGTTTTCTAAGCATCAATTAGTCTGTTTTACAACAAAAGTGTAGTCTGCCACTTCTTGGCTTTGCTTTTTGTTTTGACCACACTGTCCTTTTTATTTCAGTTTGGTTGATAGGGCTTGAATGCCCCTTGAAAGACCTGCCTTCCCTGTACCAGCAACTCCTGCCATAATTTTGGTAGTCACTGAGCCGTAGAGCTACAACTTTTACGTGTTGTTATATCCATTCCTTAATTCAACAGTAGTGAAATCCTATGTAATGAAATCCTATGTACGGCATGACCTCCTGGAGAAAAGGTGGAGAAACAGTTCAACGTATGGTTTCTTCTTGGCATGTTTCAGAAGAACTTACTCATACAATGACAAGAGAAGCCTGTCCATGTGGCTATGGCTCTCACAAAATGAAACCATATCACAATCATTGCTTGTCCCAAGTAATTACACCACCATGTGGGATTCACAACAATGCTTTAAAATGGTCCTTTGCAAAGACCTTCAGGAATTGATGCAGAGGGAAAGGAGCAGAACCAGGAAAATGTTGTACACAGAGACAGATACATTATGGCACAACAGAATGTAATGGACTTCTGTACTAGCAGCAATGCAATGATCCAGGACAATCCTGAGAGACTTATGATAAAGAAAACTAGCCACATCCAGAGAAAGAACTGTGGGAGCAGAAATGCATTAGAAAAATATATGATAGATCACGTAATGCGATAGGGATGTGATTAGGGTTTTCATATTAAAAGGATCACCAGTGTGAATAAGAATAACACAGAAATAGGCTTTGAACAATGATATATGTATAACCCAGTGGAACTGCTTGTCAGCTTTGGGAGGGGGGAGGAAAGAGTGTGTGTGGGGGATCATGAATCATGTAACCATGGGAAAATATTCTAAATTAAAAAATAATAAAAATAAAAAATAAGTAAATAAAATGCACCAAAACTATGAGGGAATTTTATCATATTTTAAAATTATGTTTTCAGTGGTTTAAATTAGTACATTTACCTTTCTTTTATTCTCTCCTTAGCCTGCTTTCTAATTGGAAGCTTTCTGAGGGTTTCATGAGGATTCATGAGGAAGATGGCTTTGGACTTTAGTACCTTTGTGATTGCTTAAGTAAAAACCCCAGATAGTCATTGAATAAGTATGCAAAATTATAAAGTTCTTTGTAAACCTTAAAGTATGACATTAATAGGAGTTATTATTCTCCCTTTTATCCCTAGTTAATGAACTGGATAAATAGACATGACAAGACCTAAAATGTGATGCAATGCTATGTGGATTGTGGTGTAGTGTTATAATGTTATGGACAACAGGTTAAAGGGAAAAGGTAACTCTGAAAAGGAGATGATCTGTAAAGTGATTTGCAAAAAAAAAAAAATAAGTACTATGGAAATGTAAGTTATTTTCTAGATCTATTCATATAATCTGTTATTTTGTATTGCTTCCAAAGGCAGAAATTAAAAAAGGGTGTCAGCTATTTTCATGTCATATAAGAAAGAACTTTATAAGTCATCAAAGGTTAAATGGGGATACTTTTCAAAGTAGTGAATTTCCTTATAATTTTACCTTTTTGTGGCAAAAGGCAGCTAAATTGCATTATCAAAAAGGTTGTAGAGCACTTTTTGTCATAGGACAAATTAGATCAGATGATCTTTGAATTCCCTTACAAATGGAAGTTTCTATGATTCTGAAAGATTGTCTTCCAGGATAGAATACAGTTTCATATAGTCGATGTGCCATAACATAAATGTTGGGTGACTTGAATTGGCTTGAAGAATACCTAGTTCTAACTCAAAAACTATCATTCACACTTCCTTTTCTTACATAAAGAAAAAAAATCCTCGACTAAAAAGTTCTTTTCTTGTCTTTTTTGTTTTCTCAATCTATTTTTTAATATAAACTGACCATAGACACAGACATCATTGCAGGCATCATTAGACAGAATGCACTGTATACCTTCCAGGCTCTGTAAGGAGTCATCTAGTCTATTTTTCTATCCTGAAGTGAGACAATTTCTCCCCCTTTCCCCATAGGTTTCTTCACTACAGAACTAGAAACTGTTTTAAATGCCAGCACTGCCAGAATCCATTTAAGATGGAGAAATCCACTATTAACAGACCTTACTTTTAAAAATAACATCTCTTTCCTTAGTAGCTTGTTTGCTGCATTTTTTTCATTTACTTAGTTCCTCATTATTTGTGTCACATTCATTGTCCTTCCAGAGTCCATTAATTGTCTTTTAATTTTCCAATTTTTATTGTATTATGAAATTTATTTATCCATAAATATATTTACAAATACATGATAACATATTATGCTTCATTGTGGTAATGATGCCATTAAAGTACAAAATCTGATAAGTCTCCCTAAGGGCAAAAAGGCCTTTCACTAAGTTCTTTATAATTTGATGAATCTGAAGTTTTACTTTTGGGGGGGAATCCCTCTAATGCTACAGAGAGCAAACCACCAATGCCTAGCTATCCTCCCAAGTCTGCTGGGTGCTTTGCTTTCCTCTAGTTTTCTTGACATTATGAGGATACCAATGAACCCCATAAGCTAACTCTGTTATCCTTTACTCTATGCCTCATGACCAATTCATCTTCTTTTATGGGCATACACTTCTCTGCTGACATCCTCTGTAAGTACCATGTTGGATGGCAATGTGTTGTAGGTTAGTTATGCCTACCATAAGCTTTTCCATTGCCTTTTGGGTTTCTCTGTTACTTCATGTCTAAAAGCCATACAATGTCATTGGAAGCATATTATTGTTTAAGAGACTGGACTTTGTTTCAAAGAGAAGACTATGGCAATTCACTAGGTATGCCCATCTCAATAGTTAGTCTATGTGTCTTATTCCCAACCTACATTGGATGGCTGTGGAAAAGCTCATCACTAAAAGGCTCACTAATAAATACTGAGATTTGGGGCCATGGCAATTCTTTTTTTTTTTTTAATTAATTTTTTTTAAACCCTTATACTTCGGTGTATTGTCTCATAGGTGGAAGATTGGCAAGGGTGGGCAATGGGGGTCAAGTGACTTGCCCAGGGTCACACAGCTGGGAAGTGGCTGAGGCCGGGTTTGAACCCAGGACCTCCTGTCTCTAGGCCCGACTCTCACTCCACTGAGCTACCCAGCTGCCCTCCATGGCAATTCTTAAGGAGCCACAGTCTGCCTTAATGGCAGGAACACCTGCACTGGTATCATCATGAATCTTCCAAAAAGATCAGAAATACCCTATACCAAGATAAATTCAGAATTGGTGAAAGACTTGAATATAAAGAAGGAAACTGTAAGTAAATTAAGTGAACACAGAATAGTATACTTGTAAGATCTCTGGGAAAGGAAAGATTTTAAAACCAAGCAAGAGTTAGAAAAAATTACAAAATGTAAAAAAATAATTTTGATTATATTAAATTAAAAAGTTTTTGTACAAATAAAAACAATGCAACCAAAATCAGAAGGGAAACAACAAACTGGGAAAAAAATCTTTATAACAAAAAATTCTGACAGAGGTCTAATTACTCAAAGATACAAGGAGCTAAATCAATTATATAAAAAATCAAGCCGAAATTGATAAATGGGCAAGGGACATGAAAAGGCAATTTTCAGATAAAGAAATCAAAACTATCAATAAGCACATGGAAAAGTGTTCTAAATCTCTTTTAATTAGAGAAAAACAAATCAAAACAACTCTGAGGTACCACCTCACACCTAGCAGATTGGCTAGGTGACAGCAAAGGAAAGTGGTGAATGTTGGAGGGGATGTGGCAAAATTGGGACATTAAAGCACTGCTGGTGGAGTTATGAACTGATCCAACCATTCTGGATTGCAATTTAGAATTATGCTCAAAGAGTGATAAAAGAATGCCTGCCCTTTGATCCAGCCATACCATTGCTGGGTTTGTACCCCAAAGAGATCATAGATGAACAGACTTGTACAAAAATATTTATAACTGCACTCTTTGTGGTGGCAAAAAACTGGAAAGGAAGGGTATGTCCTTCAATTGGGGAAAGGCTGAACAAATTGTGGCATATGTTGGTGATGGAAACTGCTTGAACACTTGGGTTGATGAGGACATGATTGGGGTAGACCCGAAAGGATCACACCAATGCAACTATCAATAATATATAAATAAGTCTTGATTGATGACACATGTTAAAACCAGTGGAAATGCGAGTTAGCTATGGGGGGCGGGTTTGGTGGGGTGAAGGGGAAAGTAAAAACATGAATCATGTAACCATGGAAAATTTTTCTAAAAATAAAAAAATTAATTAGACATTGAAAAATAAAGATCAGAAATATCACATTAGTGATGTAGCAATAGGGTTGATTGGAGGACTTTTCCTGAAGCTGAATGTGAACTCGGGTCACTTCTAGTGACAGTGTACTCTGGCTCCACCCAGTCCAGGGGACCACTTCTAGAAAAACATTCACTATTAAAATGAGTAGATATGAACCTTGGTAGCTGCCTTGTGAATTGGAGAAATCCAAACTTGCCTGATGAGAGGGTAAAAGCACACTAGCTCAGAGAACAAGCAAACAAACTCCAAAGAGATCTAGTCCTGTGTAAGATTATCCATAAAGGAGTAAGCACTCAAGATAGACTGGATTCAACCTCTCAGATGTTGGTCCAGTGTCCAAGGTGGCACTCATAGATTGAAGTGGGGAAGGTTTTCTCACAAAATGGTCTGGGCTCTGGACTCAAGTGAGCGAGATTCAGTACTGGAAGAGTCTGACTCCAAAGAAGGTATTCAAGATTTTCCTCATCTTCTTTGGTTTATTATGCCAGCATCCCAGCGTCACGGGGAAAATTCTGTATATAATGCTTAGTTATGGCTCATATCTAGAGTCTGCCTTCTATTAAAATGTCTCAGTATACAAGTCCCTTCTATTAAAATGACTCAGTATACAACTTGGTAGTATGGCAGAGTAGAAAGAACACTGGCTCTGGAGTCCTACAGCTCATGCTCACTGCCTGAGTGACCTTAGGAAAGTCATTTAACTTCTCTGAGCTTCCCTTTTGTCTGTAAAGTGAATGAGCTGGACAAGAAGGCTTTTGAGGTCCCTTCAAACTCTAGGCCTAGGATTTATATCAGGTCTAGGACAGCTATATTTTTTCTTTAACTACAAACACAATTTATTAAAATAGAAAAGATTCAATGTACCCATTGATACATACTTAAAACACAAATTAACAACCCATAACTCCTAGAAAGTATAATGACTAATAGACAGGAGAAACTTGTGAACAGATCTTTCATATTTATTCTGGATTATTTATACTGCCCAAGCAGAAACTCCAGGTTCATATATGCTGGGGATGAGGTTGTACAATTCATGGATCTTCTGTTACACATCCCTTATACCTCTCAGTAATTATTTTTTTTAAATTTCATTTAAAAATATTTTTCCATGTTTACATGATTCCTTTTCTTTCCTTCCCCCCCTCCAGAGCTGACAAGCAATTCTACTGGGTTGTCCAATGTAATTATTGTTAATAAAAGTTCATTCTCCTGGTGGTGATTATCTCCTCCTATTATAAGGGCCTAACTGCCAGAATTACCTTCTTCTAAGAAAGCAACACCAGTTTCATGGAATCTAGCCCTCTAAACATTCCTCTCAAGGTCACTCTTCAGGCATTGTGTTCAGAACGAGAAGTACAAAGCAAATGAGGGAACTAGGAATTTGAGGCACTGTCTCAGGCTCACCCAGGCAAGCATAAGTGCTTGTAGTCATGTGTAGCTTCTACCTGCATCTGTTCCTGGAGAGGAGAATGAGGAGATATCCCCTCCCCACCCTTGCTACAAGTCCAAAATAGAGCTGGCAGAAGTCTAAGCACAATGTCAATGAGAAGGGAAGAGAGAAGTGGAGCATTTGTCCTCTCCTTTCAAATCTATAATCATAAATTTCCTGACTCAGTCACCAATTACACTCAACACTGCCACATGCACCCCATGACCTCAACCTCTAAACCAAATATATCCACACACCCCAACTCTCTATTTCCTGGTCACAGGCAACCATGAATGGGACCAACCACAACTCTCTGGTCATATGTGCCCTTTAGCAAGGGTCCAGAGCCCATGTGTCACCAAAAAGGAGCTCAAGACTAAACTCAGCTACGTGATTAATGGTCTAGTCTCCCTATGCTACATTCAGAAGCATTCTTTTCCTTTATAAATGCAATCCATCTACATTTTTATCTACTTAGTTTCCCACTATTTATATCATACAAATTGTTTTCTTAATCAAATAATGAATAAAACTTTTCATTCACACAAAATTTTGTATTCTTGTTCTCCTAAAGGAATTGCCTTCCTAACGTATATAAAAATTTGACCTATTCATTCTTTTCACCTTTTTGCTCTAAATTGTATTACTATTTTTTAGGTTTCTTGTTTTGCTTTGGCATTAGTCATTAGATTCTAAATTGATGGAAGATTATAGCTTATGAGCATCTTCTTGGCCTAGAGCTTCAGGTTCTCACTAACACCTCTAAATTTTATATTTATTTTACAATGCATCATGTATCAAATCGCAATTTTGCCTTTCCCTATTTCCCTGCACTAAATATTCTTCCTATTTATTTTATGTCCCTGTCGTCTGATAGCTGTTTTATATGGGAATAAGATTCTGTAATTCAAGGATATGCTGTTTTGGATTCCTTAGTCCTCTGTGCAATTATTCATCATTAAACTGAAGGTCATTTCTGTATTATTGTCAACCATCAGTCAATAGTGGATGAGTGTCCAAATGCATGATGAAAGTCCTGAAGAGTCTCCAGGCATAATAGGAAGGGACAGAACCTGCTAAAATTCAGTGTTTTCAGGAAATGAAAATTTTGATATATGAAGTTCATACCAAAGCATTTTTTCATTCATTTTCAAGCTATAACCTTAGAACTATTAATTTTTTAAAACACCAAATGACATTTTGCATACTTGATCTTGCTTTAGAATACAATAAATATATGTGCTAATAAAATGAGGTTGTTCATCTTTGGAGTGTTTGAAAACAAGGAAGAGAGGATATTTATTAACATAGGATGAATGTAGAGAATTAAGAATGATGGTACCACATAACTGGATCCTGGCACTGTCACATCAATCAAAAAAAAATCTTCTTACTTCTAAAGACAAACAGTGAAATCAGTGGGCTCCACTTTCTTCTTTTCAGGAGTCTTTATTTCAGAAGGGGGAAAATGAAAAAGGGAGAACACACAAGCCTGTATTGATAATTAAAGCTACTAAACATTATAATGGGCTATCAAGGAAAGTAATTGTAAGTTATCTTCTAAGAGTCTTCTAAGGGGCAGCTGGGTAGCTCAGTAGATTGAGAGTCAGGCCTAGTGACGGGAGGTCCTAGGTTCAAATACGGCCTCAGACACTTCCCAGCTGTGTGACTCTGGGCAAGTCACTTGACCCCCATTGCCCACCCTTACCACTCTTCCACCAAGGAGCCAATACACAGAAGTTAAGGGTTTAAAAAAATAATAAAACAAAGTTTAAAAAAAAGAATCTTCTAAAACCAGTTCAGACCATAGATTTTAGAGCTAGAAAGGATCTTAGAGTCATTTAGTCCAACCCTTCATTTTATAAATAAGGATATTGAGGCAAACAGAAGCTAAGTGACTCTCTCCAAAGTCAGAGTTGGTAAGAGCAACTAAATGGTATAATGGATAGAGTGCTGAGTCTAAAGTCAGGAAGACTTGAGTTCAAATCTGAGCTTGGACACTTACTAGCTGTGTGATCTTGGGTAAATCATTTAACCTTGTTTGACTCAACTGCAAATGAGATTACATTTGTAAAGTGCTAAGACCAGTGTCTGGCATATAGTAAGTATAACATAAATGCTCATTATAATTATTAATCTTGAAAAGGAGAGATCTGAACCTAGATCGTCAGACCCTAAATCCAACAATTTTATCACTTTGCTATGCATTTGGAATGCGATTAAGTAAGGCTCGGCCCAAAGACGAGGGGACAGAGCAGGTGCTATCTTAGGTCCCTGTATTATTCTTGGAGTCACTCCTAAAGCCTTCTGCCTCGCCCCATTTGCCTCCCTCCTTCCCCAGGTGTAGGAATCAAAAAGATGAAAGAATATAACAGGTATGCACACTTACACTCAAGCAACATTGGCTAGCGTGTCCCAAAGGTGGATCATGTTCCTGTCCCCTCTCCATGCAAAAAAGGAAACAGAGAACAAACAGAAGCTATATCACACACTTGTCATGTGGGTGTGAAAAACTGCTTCCAGAGAGAAAATGACAAGCATACTGATGTACCCGAAATAAGTGTGAGCGGAGGTACTATTGAGTGACTACTAAACTAGGACTGGCAAGGGCCTCTGTCAGGCCTTGGATATCAAGGAAAAGGAGGTAAGGAATCCCCCAACTGTCAATTTTATGTTCACACCTCCAATAATACATGGCATATTTCATGGATTTAAAGTTTAGTCTAAAAAAGACTGGAAACATATTTTTTCCTTTGACTTTTGAAATGAAATCAAGATTGTAGGTGCCCCCAAATTCCTGAAACAGAAGTAGGGGAGGAGGCGAGATGGTGGCTCACTGACTCACCCAGAGCCCCAACTCCAACGCCTTCACCAAGAGAAACATTATCAGTTGTTGGCACGACTCCTCTGAGACCAGCTTTTTCCCTAGGTCCCAGTGCACAATTCATTGTGATGTGCACATTGAGCACTTAGCAAATGGAAGTGACATAGGATAAGCAACACATTCCTAGTTAAGCAACTTTGAAACAGGTTTAAAATCTTTTATTCCCAAGATCACATTTATGTGTCTGAAATAGTTAATCCCGTCACAGGTGTATTTGCATAAATAGTCACCATCTGCCTAAACAGCCATGTGTTATCTGCATAACATTTGCATTTATCTGCATGGATTATGTCATCAGCTTTTAAGAGATCTTCAAGGAAAACTTGGGATAATTGTGGCTGGACTCCAGGTCATTGGTGTGTTGCCATTTTCTTTCCCAAGCTGCCCCATGGGATCAATAGCTGTCTTCTGAGCATCAAGATCAGGTTGGAGTTCTGCCTCCCATATGTACCGGCTGTGGGACCCTGAGGTGCTCTGGGGAACTGTGTAAGACCCATCTGCAGAGAAGGGAATCCTGGCCTGGGGAGGGGAAGATTCTTCATCTGAGGGGTTTCCTTCTGCCAATGAAATCCCGGGGCCAGCCCGTCTCCAACTCGCTCGTCTGTCTCCTTCTGTCACCTAGTGAAAAGATTCTATTTGTGGCACTTACAAGTTTCCATCTTAGACTTGGATTGCAATGTAAGATTTCACCCAGGACAAATGTCAAACATCTTCTCTATTTTCTAAAACCCCCACAAAGTGAGATTCCATAATTAGTGCCGTGTTGATGAACCCTGTCAGGAAGTGATTCTTAGTGTCTAACCTACATACAGGATGGTTTACAGGGACTACCCTTTCCTCATTGCTACTCAAAGTCCTCATCAGAATTCTCAGAGAACTAGGATTTTGTGATCTGGGCTTCTCTTTACCTTGAAAATAATGTGTCTTATTAGAGTGACAAGGAAAAGTAGCTCATGCAAGCCTGACGTGCTGACAGACCCTGGACCCTGGCCTGGCTGCACCGTAGGATGACTGTGTTGTTCAGTTCTGAACAACACACTTAAAGTGGGGAATCTTGGCTGGTCTGAGGTAGGAGGATGCCCCAGCCAGAGGAACAAGGGAGAGTTAGCCTCCAGAAGAGGAAGCTCAGAGAGGGACGTGACAGCTGTGCTCAAGGGACCTGACAGGCTGTCCTGAGGAGGAGGGATCAGACTTGTTCTCTTTGGTCCCAACAGGGGACAACCAGGAGCAATTAGGGGGTGGGGGAGATTCACAAGGAGGTAGGTGTGAGACTGCTTAAAGGTGAGCTCCTCTTTATTGGAGATCTTCAAAAGAGCCTTGCATGACCTACTGCTTTTGGTTATGTTATAGAGTAGAGATACTTTTAGGGACTAGGTTGGACTCAATGGTCATTTAAGTCTCTTAAAATATATTTAAAAAAAAAAAACCCAAACACTGGGATTTTGTGATTGCATTTAGTAAACAAACTGTACAGACTAAAATGTAAATGTATTACTTAGGAAAATTTTTAAATTTCATTAGTGTAGATGTTCTCTCTACTGACACACACCCTGTAACTTACTGAGAAGTTTGGTGACTGAGTCACAAGGTAGGTGTCAGAGACAGAACTTGAATCTAGGTCTTCTTGACTTTTACCATATTGCAAAATAATTATGCTCACAAACCAGATATCATTGCAAAGAAGCAGCAAGGTTGCACAATGGAGACAGCACTAGTCCTACCATCATAAAAACCTGAGTTCAAATCTAGCCTCAGACATTTACTAGTTTATGACCCTGGACAAAGCACTTAATCTCTGTCTGCCTCAGTTTTCTCCTCTGTAAAATGTGACAATAATAGCATCTATCTCCCAAAGTTGCTGTGAAGATAAAATAAGATGATATTTGCAAAGCACACTGCAAACCTTAAAGTGTTATATAAATGCAAGCTGGTATTATTATGGAGTAAAATTTATCTCAAAAACCACAACAAAATATTTATACAAAGAAAGAAAAGGAGAGAGACAAGACTTATGCTCCCTGGCAAATTAAAAAAGCCTTTGCATAAATAAAATCAGTGAAGATAAAATTAAATAAATAAATAAGTCATAGAATGGAAAAAATCACTGATATCAAATATGACTAACAGAAGTCTGACTTCAAAATATATAAGGAACTGACACAAATATGTAATATTAAGTGGTATTTCTCAAGATATAGGTGGTTAGAGGACATGAAGTTTTCAAAAGAAGTGCAATCTATAAGTGACCACATGAAAACAAACTTCGAGTTACTAATAATAAAAGAGGCAAAAATGAAAACAACATAGGTTTCCCTTCACCTATTCAAATTGGTAAAGATAACAAAAGATGGGGCTACAGGAAGAAAGAATGAGACCAAGGAAGTACTGTTAATGGAATCACTTGGGATATGAGTTTGGGATGATGCAAGAAAAGTGACTGAATCGTTCATACTCTTTGACTCAGCATTCACACTCCTAGGCAGATACCTGAGGGAAGTCAAACACAGAGACAAAGGTCCAAAATATACCAAAGTACACATATCTGTAGTTTTTGAGAAGTGGAAATAAAGTGGGTGCTCTGAACCTGGAAAAAGCTAAAAAAAGTCATTTTATATATAAATGTAATGAAATACTATACTATAAGAAATGAAGAAAATAAAGAATTCAGAGAAACATAAGATTTGTATGGAATTATAAAGAGCAAAACAATATATGATTGCAACAATATAAATGAAAAGATCACTAAAAGGAAGTTTATTTCCAAGTAACTGAAAGATCAATGAAGACCCCAGAAAAAGAGACAATGAAATGTACTGTCAGCCTAGCAGTAGAAAATACAGAGAACTGCTAAACCAGATGATGGCATAGGATGCCAAATGGGGTCATTTTCTCAGATGATTTTGATAAATTATTTTTATTTATCACAATAGAATTTTAATCTGACTTGGTAAGGGGAGGATGAAATGGCAATAATTTAAAGAAAAAAGGCTCAAAAATTTATTCATCTTATGTACTTGTAACATTCCTATTGCTTTCTTGATTCTCTATAACTCCTTCCTAGGAGGCTGGGTAAAAGGTAAGGAAGTGAGGGGTGGGTGCACTAAAAGCTAAAAAGTAATTTCATTAAAAACATATCCCTGATCAGTTATTGTTGAGCAGCTACGTGGCATAGAGTGCTGGGCTTGAAGTCAGGAAGACTCATCTTCCTGAGATAAAGTCTGGCCTCTGACACTTACTAGTTAGGTGACCCTAGGCAAATCACTTCACCTTTTTTGCCTCAGTTTCCTCATATGTAAAATGAGCTGGAGTAGGAAATGGCAAACCACGACAGTGTCTTTGCCAAGAAAACCCCAAATGAAGTCATGAAGACTCAGACACAACTGAAATGAATGAGCAACATAACAAAGTCAATGATTTATTACATATTTCTCTGTGTGGAGAGTAGAGGTCATATATATTCTGCGTCTAAGGACAGAAGTATAGAAATAGGCTTCAAAGTACTACATAGGAATGACATCCACTGACTCCTGACTCATAAAAGAAGGTGGTGCATGAATATTAGCATAATATATTGTTATGTTGTAGTCTATTATGCAGATGTTCTCTACTAAAAATTGACTATATAGGCAATGAAATAGCTCTGCACAAGAGAAGGAAATTAATCTTAAGATTCTGTCCCAAATCAGAAGATCCTGACCTTTCTGCACGTGTCATAGACTTCTCTTGCCACCTGGTGAAGCCCATGGACCCCATTCTCAGAAAAAAACCAAAACCAAATGCATAAAATATCTAGAATTTTACAGATGGAAGTAACATCAGAAATTATGGACTTCAAGCTAGAAGTGACCTCGGGGCATTTAATACTAGAAAGGAAACAACCCCAGGAAAGTTGTGATTTGCCCAAAGTCCTACATGTAGCAATTGGCAACTCTAGGATTTAAACATAGGACCTGTGATTCCCTATCTTGTGCTTTTCCCCTGTACCATCCTA
Source organism: Gracilinanus agilis (assembly GCF_016433145.1). Classification (NCBI taxonomy): domain Eukaryota; kingdom Metazoa; phylum Chordata; class Mammalia; order Didelphimorphia; family Didelphidae; genus Gracilinanus; species Gracilinanus agilis. The sequence continues at coordinate 266,246,706 of NC_058134.1, forward strand.
TAGTCTAATTTAAATCATAGGTTCATAGAGTTGAAACTGGAAGATACTTCAGAGATTGCTTAGTTAAACCTCCTCATTTTATAGATAGAATAAGTGAGGCCAGCTAGACTCACACAGGTACTAAGTAGTAGAGCGGGACTAAAAACCAGGTCCCCTGACTCAAACCCAGCACACTTTACCCTCTGCCACACTGTCTCAGTGTCATCTTTGCCAGGGGTATTCACATTTTAAACCTGGTCTTTAGTTGTGGCATTAAAGAGCCCCCCACTTTATCCCTATTAAAGGAGTTTCGGATGTCAATGAGTAGGTGGGATGCGCTTTGTTTCTGGACAGGGAGACCAGAAATAACACTTAAGTAGTTGTAGTCAGAGCCAGAAGAACTGCTGGGCATGCAGGGCTTTGCTTCAGTCACTGACATGGTGGGTGTAGATAGGGGGAGTGTAGACTTATCCCAAAGAACAGCAGTATGTGCTCTGCCAATTTGCTTCCTCGCCCACTGACACTCATCCTCTCTGGAGACTGCCCTATGCTGCCTGGCCTGGGGACTCAGGATGCCAAGGATCAGCCTAGGATCAGAGTGGGTGTCAGTAGCAGACAGAACATCAGCTGCCACCACCTCCCTCCTGCCATCCTCCCACAGGTAAAACTCAGCATGAGAGCTCTCCTCTTTTCCTGTCTTTCTCAGTTCTATCTTTCCATGGGGACCTCTGGGACTCCTTCATCCTAAATTTTCATTTCATCTTATGATGCTCTCTGCAGAAGACAACATGTCTCATGGCACCCCCTCCAAGACCGACTGCTCCTTTTGTCAAACCCAAGGCCAGAAAGAGGAACTGAAACGTACTGTTCATTTTCCCACTGTACTTTCAGACCATTTCTATGCCAACACCAGATCTCCTTTAAAGTTCTTACCTTCCAGATACCTATTTCTGGCAACTATGGACTCCCAGGCCACTCTCCTTTCATAACCTATTTTATAACCTTTTGCCTTCAAATAATCATGTCAAGGTCTCAGAATTTCTAATGAGTCATTTGGAATTATCATAAGCCCTGGGAGACTACAACTCCCAGGACTCTCTCTGCTAGAACTTCCCCTGACAGCTCCCACTTCCTTTGGCACCTTTTCTCTTTCTCTACCCTGGAGGCTCTTCTCTCTCTATCCTGGAGCCCTCTCTACCTTGGAATGCTCTCTACCCTGGAGTCTCACTAGCTCTCTGGAGCCTGGAGGCTCTCGGATCCTGAGCTCTCTCTCTCTCTCTTAGTGCCTTTTCCCCTTTCCATCTACCTCCTAGTTTTTCCTAGACCTTCCCTTTTCTAATTAAAATAAAACCTAGATTGCTCTCTGATCTTTTATTTAAGCCCCTGAAGGGCTCTGGTCAATTTCCCCCTGCCGGGGCTGGGACGCTACCTTCCTTTCCCTTCCTCTACCTTCCTCTCTTTCTTCCATTCCTCCAATCGTCCTACCTTCATCCCTAATCCCCCTGCCAGTTTATGGTTACCTTCAGATGAACCTGAACCTGCCTGTCTGATTGCCTGCTCACTCTCCTGCCTGCCTTACTACCTAAGGGTAAGTAAAAAATTCTACCCCCCAAACCCAGCCCAGAGGGGGATCCCTTCCCCTACTAAGCCCCTGCCTGGATCCTCTGCCTCAGCAAAGGTCCTAGATCTAAATCCCCCCCACCCCAGCCCAGGAGCCTTAACCCTAACTTCCCTTACCCCTGACAGGCTAAAACCCAGCAGGGGTCTGGAAAAAAAAACAACAGACTCTTCCCCTACTCTTCCCCTGTGCCTCAGCAAAGGATCCAAATCCATCATCCAAGCCCCGAATCCCTCGCCAGATCCAAGAACCTAGCCAGCCTGCAAAAACCCTGGTCCCCTGGAAAAAACCCAGCCAGCAGCAAAAGACCCGGCAGGGGGCATGCCAGTGGCAGGAAACCAAGATCTGCCCCCAGCGGGAAACCCAGATCCCTTTCTACTTTCCTCCCACCCCAGCCTAAATTCTCCCTACTTCCCCCTACTAGCTCAAAGGGAGAGATTTTGCCTTTTAAAAGGCAATACCAAAACCCCAAACACTAAAAAAAACCCCACTTACTTACCTTGCTTATCAGCCTGAGGGCTTTCACCAGCTTTCATAGTGGTTTTTATAATTTATTTCAGCTTTCTTCCATTTCACTGCTCCCCCCTCCCTACTTCCTCCTGAGTAGCAGTACTACCTTGGCCACTAGAGGCCAGCACTCAGTACTCACTGTGATCCCCCCTCCCTTTTTTCCGCTAAGCTGCAGTGCTACCTTTCTGCCATTGGAGGGCAGCACCAAGGACAGCAGCAATAATACATTAAGTATAATAATAATAATAATAATAATTTTTTCAGCTGAAAATAAATAAAAACAAACAAATAAATACATAATAAGAACAAACAGTTAAGTAAAAAATTAGAATTAAAGCAAACTGAATAAAGGCTAGCTAAGTAAATAAACAAATAGAAGCCTCCCTTCTATTTCGTTTGCTTGTTTGCTTCTATACAGCAGAGCTTTTTGGCTTTTGCCAAATTGGGAATCTTTACGGGTTCTGAATACATTCTTTTTCTGATGTTGCTGGGTAATCTTATTTTTCTAATCTTCAATATGAAGATGAAGAAGGCTGCAAATCACAAAATGCAAGCCCAGATCCAAGCAGCAGTACAAATCCAATTGGACAATCTCAAATACACTGAAAAAGGAGGTTCCAATTCAAAGATCTGAATTCAAAATTTCAGGAGTATCCAATTCAAAAATATGATTCCAAATTTTACAAGGTTGTTCCTGAAATAGGGGAAAGTCCTATTTTTCCTCAAATAGAGGAGATGGATGTAACAAAACTCCTCTCTCATCTTGTACATCTCCTGGCCAACCCTCCCTGCCTCTCCTTCTTATTCTGACACTCCCATCCCTTCTTCCAACCCACAACCAACCCCAACCAAGACTGTATCAGTCCCTCCCCATGCCACAGTAAGCAGGCAAACACCTAAAAAGATCTCTTCTGCCACGGTAAGTACCAAAACAATTAAAAAGAAACCAAAACCACACTATGATTCTGATTCTGATTCATATGAATCTGATTCCTGTGATGGCCTTTTCCTCTTAAGGTAAGTGCCTACATTAGACCTATCTGGGGATGTGATAAATTTAACACACCATACTCCATTCACTCCTCAAGATATCAAAGAGTTTTAAAAATATGTTCCAAATTATAACAATGAACCCATAGCGGTAATGAAAAGGATGGAAGACATATTTTTCCAACAATCCTTCCTATAAGGATGTGGAAAAATTACTCCAGATCTTCCTGACAGAGAGAGAATGAAACAAAGTCATCTTTCATGTAAATAAGGCCTGAGGACAAAATGCAGTATACTGGCCATGAAAGGATCCTCTTTGGAACTATAATGAACCACAGGAATATTTGCAATTAAATAACGCTACGGCTGCAATATTAAAAGCATTGAAAAAATGTGCAGAATGTCCAGACAATTGGACCAAATTTGATTGCCTAGTGCAAAATGATGAGACTCCCTCTCATTTTATGGAAAGGCTTATTGAATTGGGAGCTTGTTATTTGGACTTGGATTTATCAACAGAGCAAGGAATGTGACAAATAAGGTGAAAATTTGTAAACAATTCTAGCAGTGGTCCAGGATTACTTTAAGATGCATTGTCCCAAATGGCCTGAAATGGATCTGAATGAATTAAGGAAAATAGCTGTGTATGTCACTAAAGGACATGAAGAGACAAAGGTACAAACTAATGACCTATTAGATATGTAATGCAGGGTTGCAGCAGAAGCTTTTTGCTTTTGCAAATTCAACTGTAACAGCCTTGGCAGTTAGAAGTTTTAGAATGTTCACAAAAAATAGTTGGAGCCTGATACTATAAATAGTGCTGAAGCTCCAACTGAAGGGCTTTTGCCTTTTGGCTTCTGCCTTTGCCTGTACTCATTGTCTTTGGGGCATTTGGACCTAGCCTAATTTCTCTGGCTCTCTCCCTGATCTTTCCATTTACATTCCTACTATTTCCCTGAATTTCCCTTTGGGCCCTGGGAGGAAGGGTGGTTTTGGTGGTTGGACATTGTGGGTTTTAGCTTCTGTAAGCAAGTAGAACATCCCAAATCAAGCCACCCCCTTATTTAGTGATCTGATAAATACTTTACTTCAGAGCAGTGAATCCTTCCTGACTGGGGGAGCCGGACTCTCTCAGTCTGACTCCCTTCTCTCTTCCCCCAACACCAGCTTTCTCCCTAGTAGCAGTTACAAAACCCTGAAACCCTCTCTCCCTCAACTCACCCCTGCCATCAACGAATCCCCTTTGTTACCTACACAAAAGCCTCTGGTGAATCACTGTATTGAATATTAAGGCAAAGGCTGAAGAGGGAAGAAATTACTTCCTTTTATTTCTTGAGGGAAACCTAGGCATCCATCTTGGGCAGGAAGTACCCCACTGAGACTTCCTGCAGACATCAATTTCACTGGCAGGAGCCTTTGACTCCTCCCTCAAGGGTTCTTAGAAATTAACAAGAGAAACCCCTCCAGCCAGATTTAATAATCTCTGACTGGTCCAATTCCTCTTGTATCATAGAGATACTTTCCCTGCCTGAAGATCAGCCTATTTCCTCCCAGTACCCTCTGTCTCTAGCCTCCTGAGATTAGCCTGTTTGAGCAGCCCCTCCTATACTCCCTTTCATTCCCTTACCTTTCTTTATATATATATACATACACAACCCATGCATCCCTTCATTACTCACTTAACCTCTTTACTCCTCCCTATACCAAGATTGCCTATTCATTCCCTTAACTCAGCTATCACCCTTTATCCCTGTTATTCCTCCCCATTATCAACATTTTGCCTTTTATTCTATAACAGATACCATACAAAAAAACTGAAATCATTACAAAACAAAATAGTAAAACAGGAAAGAGGGCATGATAATACATCAATACCACTTGCCCCTCTCCGAGAGTCTAATTATCAATCTCTGGCCTCCCACTTCTGTAACAAGAAGGGCCACTTAATGATGCATTGCAGGAATCTGTTACTGTAACAATAATAACAACTACAACAACTACAGATACAATACTAATTTCAGAAACAATTACTATTGGAACAATAACTATAGGAATTGCAATTTCATGACTGATAATCAAACAGATAATACACAACAAATGGCCCCCAAACAGTATCTTCAAAGTGGAGCTTGTCCATGCACTACTCGGGGTACTACTACTTGAGTAGGTACTACATCGGGCAGAAGGAGATGCCCCTTAGACTCTATTGCTTTTGTTGTTTTGTTGCTATTAACTCTTTTCAGTTTTGTCTCCCTTAAAAAAAAGCAAAAAGAAGAAGTAGCAGATTTTACAATACAGTGCTTGTCTACCCCCTTATTTTTATTTGTGCCATCCAGTATTTGACATGTGCCTTTGTATTGATAATTTGGAAGATTTGTATTTTGGGTATCTCACTGTATTTGAACATATATTACCTTGAAGGAAACCTGTATTGAATTGACTTGATTTGAATTTGAATTGATTTGCATTTTGTGCTTTTGGGGAAATTTTTATATTTTCTTAATTGTATTATTATTTTATAACACCATTGTTTTACCTCACTTGCACTCACACTGTGGATCATGGCTAAGATAAGAGGAAATGCATTTAAATTCTTGGGCAAGAACCTTTATATTATACCCCTCCTAGGGTGACATGAATTGCAACACACATATACCTTTGTTGTTGTTTTTCTCATTGTCACTGATGATAGGAGATCTATATTTGAATTTTTAGCACATTTTTTATAATTGCATGTGCAGATTATGTATTCTAAGCACATGTTATCTAAATTGAAAGAGTTTTTGATTATTAGATTAGTGTGAGTTTAGAATATCTATTTGTTCTAACTGTAACTGCCTACTCAAAAGCCTTAGACTACTGAAACTGCCATTGGTATTTTGCTATTACAGGATTTTGAACATATGCCTGATATGACAAAATGGGATCAACAAAGGAGCACAGATTTCACCAATACAGTGCCAAAGAAGCACAGATATCTATATAGTGCAAAAGCAGCATGTACTTAACCTGCATGATGCCAAAAGAGCACACAGGTCAAAAAAGAGAAACTAATCCTACTAGGATTGGTAAGACTTCTTTGCCAATACAAAGGATTTGAACGTAATGTGAGAATTGAGGTTGTGACGCTTAACATACCTTAAGACGTAGGACTCCTTGAACTACACTCTTTGTGAAATTTATATCAAGTACCTAACAATTGGCTGTTCTGGCTCCATATTATATCCCTGAGAAGAAACGAAGACACGATGTAATATCAGACCAATATCAGACCCAAAAATACAAATCTTGTCCTTTTTTTCTAAATTTCTTACTATGGTGGTTAACTATGGTCCTGGCTGCCAAGTGGAAGTGGGTAAGTGTATGATGTTAGACATTTTAATTGGCCATTATTTAAAGACCTAGTGTGATTTTCTTTTTTTTATTTAGAAATTTTTTCCATATAAAATTTAGGATTGGATGATTAGAATTTTCATCCACTAGTTATTTGGCCTTTTTGTGCTAATTTTCTGATGAATTTGATTGGCAGTGATTCACATGTCTCCTGCCTCAGCCATATATCCCTCTGTGATTTAAATGTTCCTTTCTATCCTTTTCAAGGGGGAATGTGTTTTTATTTCATATGGAGATGTTAGGTTTTTTTGGGAAAGGAGATTTACTACCTCCTGGAATCCAAATGGAGATGCCTGTGGAGACCACATGGAGAATGCATGCTGATTCAGGAGCCTGCGAGCAACTAGATGTGCAAAAATTTTGAACCAATTCATTTGTCTGGTTTTTAAATTGTCTTGAAAAAAGATTCGTTCATTTGTTTTGTTAAATTCATCTGCTTTGTTTAAATGCATTTGTTTTATGTATATATATATGTTTTGTTGTGAAAGAAGGGGACTGCCTCCTGAATATTTTTGTAAAAGAAGCACCATTTGATTTCCTTGTATTGTAAAAAATTGTTACCATTCTCCCCTTGTATTGGTGTATATACCCTTTATTTATTGTAATTGTAAATTTATTTATGTTTGTTATCCATTGGGGAGATTGGTCATAGCAGGGAATGTGTCATTTGGAATTATCATAAGCCCTGGGAGACTACAATTCCCAGGACTCTCTCTGCTACAACTTCCCCTGATACTTCCCACACTTCCTTTGTGGGAGGCATCAGAGAAAGTACAAAAGAGAAAGTTTGGCACTTTTTCTCTCTCTCTAACCTGGAGCTCTCTACCCTGGAGCCCTCTCTACCCTGGAGTCTCACTAGCTCTCTGGAGCCCGAGCTCTTTCTTGGTGTCTTTTTCCCTTTCTATCTACCTCCTAGTTTTTCCTAGACCTTCCCTTTTCTAATTAAAATAAAACCTAGCTATTCTAAACCCTAAAGTTGCTCTCTGATCTTTTATTTAAGCCCCTGAAGGGCTCTGGTCAATTTCCCCCTGCTGGGGCTGGGAAGCTACCTTCCTTTCCCTTCCTCTACCTTCCTCTCTTTCTCCCATTCCTCCAGTCCTCCCACCTTCATCCCTAATCCTCCTGCCACTATGACTCTGGCTGTTGTAGTTGGTGCCTACTTAATACAAAATACAATGAGGTATATCCTATGTCAATAGTATGGCTTTTGGAAAGTCTTAGTAGGTCACCATTCTTGAGTACTATTAAACCATGAATATTTTTATTTTTTGTTTGACCTTTCAGAGGATCTTCTACTACCAAAAAAATTAGCTCAAAGGATTTGATAATAACTCAAACAATCTTTCCAATGTCCTCCTAAATTGGACAGGGAGCCAGCCCTTAGCCCCATTTTAAAGAAGGCTAAACTAATGTGAGAGCTGTTCAAATAATTAGCCCAAGGTCACTGATTGAGTCAGAAAGTGAGCTATGGATAGAAGCCAACTCTCCTGATACCCAGCCTTATGCCTCACCACCAGACTGTACTGTATGCCACGACCTACTTCCTCTAAGTTTTGTAGAGTTTCTTCTGAATTCCCTCAGGGCTTTGCTCAATGGCTGTATAAAACATGTTAAATGAAAAATGCTTTTTCAATATCAAATTTTTACTTTATGGCAATTATAATAAAAGCTGTTAAGATGCTAGTTGAGAAGAAAGCACTTTCATTAATCCTCTCAGCCTCCAGGAGAAAAAAATGCTTATTTACTTTACATTAAAAATATGATTGTCTTGGATTTCAGGTCTCATTTAGTCATTGGAATACAGCAAACTACATTATACTAGACAGGAAATAGTTAACATTCTATTAAAAATACAGGCTTTGTTTAGTAGATATTAATCTATTCTGTTGCAGTTAGCTTATCTTAAGGCCATACCAATAAATATGTTCCTTTATATGTTAATGGATGTATAGGTTAAGAAAGACCAGTAATAAGTAACTTCCTTCCTCTATACCTTAGTACACTGATAGCGAACCTATCGCAAGGGTACCAAAGATGGCACACAGAGAGCTCTCTGTGGGCACCTGGCTGCGCTCCTTCCCTCCTTCACTCCAGAGTTCATTACTAGAGAGGCAGAAGGACCCGGGTGGAGCAGCTGCTCCCTTCCCCCTCTCTACCTTGCCTGATGAAATTTTTTCACTTTCCCCACCCCTCCACCCAGCCGCCCAGGAGGAGCTTCCTCCCTCCCTCCCCTGTGTGGGATAAGGGGGGGGGGGCAAGGCTGGGCACTCTGTCTCTAAAAGACTCACCACCACTGCTTAGTGAAATGAGGATGATTGACTTTGACCTCTAAGGCTCAAAAAGGTCAAGGACCTTATATAGACTCACAAAAGTAGTTTAACTGCAATGGCAAAACTCATTCTCTAGTTTTCTGTGCTCTTTTCACTGAACCACATAATTCCAGGATTAATAATATCTGACTTTTAAAAATTACTTTTCAAAGAAGGTAGGAAAAAACTCATAGGTTCTATTAAAATTGATAATAAATTATAAGGTTATGTGAGGTGGTAAAGGGAAGGTAGATAGGAGGAAGGATGGATGGAAAGGAATTTAAATGTCTATGCCCTTTCAAAGAAGTCCTGCTTCTCCCAGGTGATTCATTCCAAATTTTAGAGCTCACTAATATGCACATAATTTGCCTGTTTTCCTCTTAAAAGAGCAACTTAGAAAAGTTTTTTGAGTAGGTCCCTTGAAATTAATATTAAAGAGAACTTACTTTATATTAAGAGAGATCTGTTCTTAGGACATTTTATAGGTCAAAAATATGGGCAAAGTCACTGCCAAAATAAACTACCTGATAAACTAGTTCTGACTAAACTTTATCTGCTGTGATTCATATTCCCATAAGTATCCTAACTGCATCTGACCTGCTACTGTAGACAATCAATCCATATTTACATAAATAGTTGTAATGGAGGTCTGACACATGGGCAGACTCTTTATCAGCTTGCTTAGGTGATGCAACTTCTCTAAATAGAGGGTGCTAGGAAGCAACTATGAAGTGGTCCAGTTATTTTGGAAAGCAATTTGGAATTATGCCCCTAAAGTTATTCAACTTTGCCCATTTAGACCTGGCCATAACAATATTATACCTATACCCCAAAGAGATAAAATAATGAGGAAAAAAACTTATCTCATATATACAAAAATATTTATAGCAGCCCTCTTTTTGGTGGCAAAAAATTGGAAACTAAGGGAGTATACATCAATTGGAGGATGAATAGACATGTTATGGTATATTGTTATATTTAAAGGAGGTCACTAGTATCTATTTGAGGTAGTAGAAATGAGGTAGAGGATAAGATGGCACTTTTCCTTTATAACAGCTGCCCAGGCAGGATCCTTCAGGTCAAAGAGGCTTATCCCTTCAGGACCCACCTGGGGTTAATTGATATATTAATTGGGCTCTTCAGCTGGGATAACGTTGATATTCTGACTGCGTTGTCTCCCTTCCCAAAACAAGCTTTGAAACTGATTTAGGAAGGTACTTTAAATTATATATATAGTAAGAAGGATAAGGGTAAAGGATTGGGGGTAATAGGAGACCCTACTTTAATTGTTACTAATGAAACTCTCAACTGCTGGCAAATGAAGAATCAGTGTTAGCTTCCCTCTGGTTCAGCTGGGAAATCTTCAGCTTCTTTTTCTGTAGATCTTAAGCCTTAACAGTTGAGATATATCCACCCTTTCCACCCTCTTTCCACCCTTTGTCCCCTGCCCACTTCCCGGATCCCTCCCAGGCCCTGGGAAGCCTAGATAACTAGATGATAAAACTCCTAATATCTAGGGGCAGTAGACACCGAGTACAGGTTGATAATGGTATATCAAGGACAGGAAGAGCTGGCAGAGTGGTGTTTGCAACTCTCTCACTCCAAGACCAGGATCCACACTGATCTCTAGCCTCAGGACAGGTAAAAGACCCAGAACTTCTCCTCAGGGTTCTCAACCGACCCTTCCTGCCTTTTGCATGCCTCTCTGGGAACATTCTATCCAACTGACTTATCTGTCAATCATTGAAATGAACTTCAAGCTCCCAGAGATTCAATATAACAATATGAATGTAATGGAATACTATTGTTTTATCAGAAATGATGAAAGGGACTGTATTAAGTCCAGAATCCCCTGATACAGCTTCCTTTCATTCCCCTAACCCTACCCAGCTTGGACCAACACAGGAGTAGACCCAAGACTAATCTGTTCTTGGAGCTTGATTGACTCCAGCTTCCCAGACATCTAGGATCATCTAGACCAGTGATGGGCAAACTTTTTAAAGAGGGGGCCAAAGGAAAGGAAATGCACATCTGTCAGCCTGTTTCTAAGGCAACTCTTTCAAAATTTCATTGTATTGTATTCTACCCATTGTATTCGTCAGATTGGGAATAATGTCGTGGGCCAGATAGAACATTTCAGGCCCCCCCCCCCCCCATCTGGCCTGCAGGCATAGTTTGCCCATCACTGATCTAGGGGCATAAAAAGACCCAGTCACAAGGAGTCTGGGCCTTGAATGGGTACCTAAGATCATGAGTCTCTCTACCCTGATGATCTGTTATCTAGACATATTTCCATATAGAGATAAAGAGGCTACATCCAGAGAAGTTGTAGCCTAAATGATTCTCTCTCCCTGTTGCATGTTCTCACTATGTTAGGATAAAGTAGAACTCCTTTTATAAATGGACAGTGAGTTATAGGTGGCTCATTTTGTCCCCAAATGTAACACTGGTGTGGTATTAGAGCTGTTCCTACCATAGGGATGGTTTCAAAGAAACCTGCAAAGCCTTTTATAAATTGATACATAAGAAAGTCAGTAGAACCAGGAGAAAAAGGTATACAATCACAAGAATAAACTTTGAAAGACTTTAGAACTCTCATCAACATAATGATCAATCATAATTTCAGAGGACACATGATGAATGAAACCTACCTACTTGAGAGAAAGATGAAGGGCCTAATGTACAAACTGAGACATTTTTCTTTTTACTTGGCCAATGAGGGAATTTGTCTTACCTAGCTGTATGTGTTTGAAACAGGGCATATGCTATTCCTTCTTTCTTAATTGTGGGGATGGAAGGAGGTGGCAAAGAGAGAAGACAGACTTTTGTTGCTCAAAAAATAAAAATAAAAATTTAATAATAACAAAAGAAATCAACTTGAAGTATGAAAAATTGCCATTTTGTCAACAATGGAATTTTCTTTCCTCTTTGTGTTTCTCTTCTTTTCCCAGGCCTACATTTTTCATTGGTGGCAGGATCTGACTGCTTATGTCTACTGTTGTAGCAGTTGTAATTGCAGAAGAGTGTTAGGATTGGGCTTGTGACAAGGAAAGCATTAGCATTGGAGAGAGGCCACTGGAAGTATGAGTTGTTTGATCAAGATGAAGCTCAGTGCAGAGGTGAAATGTAAAGTGGCTAATTAGTGGCCTTGCATAGTGTCCCTATGAAGCTCAAAATATTGGCTTCTCAAATGAATGTACTAGTGAATTAAAGTTATTTTGTAATGTGTGCTGAGTTTCTTGTGATTTTTTTCAAATTTTATGTCTGATTTATGTTTATTCACTGATTATATCTTTTACTTTTGACTGTTTTTGGGGAAACTTAACTAGAACCAGAAGAAGCAAAGAGTTTACCTCTCCTAATCAGGGTTCGGCTCTTCCAAAGCTGAACCAGGGCAAACTGCATTGGCTAGTTAAAGATCAGGGACCATACTAGTTGTCTACTTGCAGGGATCTATGTTCTATGCTACACTATCAAGGCATCTTATCAGCTTCTTCTCAGGTGGCAAGGTAGAACTCACTTTTCTGAACAGTCATCACAGGTCTACTACCAAACAATTAGAACACCAGTGATTCTTGAAAGTGTAGGCCAACGACTAGTTTAAATACTATGTACAAAGCATTCACAACATATCAATTTTTAAAAATCGATAAATATTTAAAACAGCATATTATCTGAGGAACAAAAAAGGTGTGTCAAAAAGTCCCATAGGTATAAAGCATAACTCATTATCAATTCAGTAAGTACTGAACAAGCCAACTGAAAGTATAATGTACTATCTTTATTTATGTCTCTGTGGTTAATCAGAAAGCCTCTGACTCAATTCCATACTTGTAGCTTATTCATATATTGTTAAATGTATCAAAAAGAATTAAGCACAGTGAGACAGCTAGAGTATTTGATGTTCACATGGAAAATGATTCTCTATTTAAAATATATCACTAGCAAAGATTTGGAAATGAAGCCCATCAATTAGGGAATGGCTGAACAAGTTGTGGCATATTATTGTGATGGAATACTATTGTGCTATAAGAAAAGATGAAGAGTATGGTTTTAGAAAAACTTGGGAAGACTTACAAGAACTGATGCAAAGTGAAGTGAGCAGAACCTAGAGAATACTGTACACAGTAATAGAAATATTGTAGGAGAGTCAACTGTGATTGATTTAGCTATTCTGATCTACAATAACTCCAAAGGTCTTGGGACAAAAAATGTCATCCATTTCCAGAGAAAGAATAGGTGAGGGGCAGCTGGGCAGTGCAGAGGATTGAGAGTCAGGCCTAGAGATGAGAGCTCCTAGGTTCAAATCTGGCCTTGGACACTTCCCAGTTGTGTGACTCTGGGCAAGTGTCACCCCAGTTAGGTTAACCCCCATTGCCTAGCCTTTACCACTCTTCTGCTTTGGAACCAATACACAGTATTGATTCCAAGATGGAAGGTCAGGGTTTAAAAAAAAAAAAAGAAAGAATAGATGGACTCTTGAATGGAGATTAAAGCATATTTTTTAAAATTTATTTTTCTTTTTTTTTAATAATGTCTCTAATGTTAAATTTGTTTTGTATAATGGGTCTCTTTCTCCATTACAATGGGCATTTCCTGCCTTCTTGGTGAGTCAGGGAGAGGGCAGAAAAAGGGAGAGAATTGGGGACTGAAAACTAAAAAAAAAAAAAAAAAAAAATTAAAAATTAACTACAGTAGAGTCCCTTTATTTTCAGTTTCCCTTTCTGTGGTTCCTGTAATACAAGGTCAATAACCTAGATGGAGCTTGTGACAGTCTGAGATCTCATCTGCTTCCATTTTCAACTTTTTTTTTTTAGTGTTTGTTTTGTGAGGGTATGGGAAGCTGCAGAGCACCCAAGGGGCAGGACCAGTGAGAGCACATATATGTGAAATTAGCTGATGTTCATTTATACCAACAGTTTCAGTCAGGGGTGGTAGGTCTTGGAAAGTATTTCCTGTGGATATGAGCATTCTGCTGCAAAACACCAACACAATACTGTCAAGAATAACTGACATAAGCTTAAGTTCCTTAAAAATCTGCTTGGTCTTAAGTCCATTATCATCTCTCCTAGAGAGAATTAAATATAGCCTTCAAATTAAAGGAGCCATATCAAAACATCTCATTTTATAGCAGCCTATATAGTTTCACTGGAAAACACAAGAAATTGCTCCTTCATAATGAAATCATTCTCAAGAAATATCAAAATGCCATCTCAACTTGGTAAGTAAATTTCTTAACATGAGCTTAGGGAAGATTGAGACTGGAGGGTTTGAGCATGAATGTAGGGGTCAAACTGAATCAATAGATGAAGGAAATATTTACAAAAATCCAGTCTCCTAAAGGAAGACATACCAAAGAGAAAACTGTGGCTCACTGTTAAACTCACTGGCATCCTGAAATTAATAGGAAGAATGCATTTAAAGTAATTAATACCTAACCAATTTCAATTTTAGTGTACAATTTTAGAACTGATTACACAGCACCTCGATGTCATGAATGTTTACTGGAATCTCACAACAATCCTGTGAGATAGGCAGTGTAGATATTAATACTCCCATTTTACAGATTATGGAACTGAGACCCAGAAGGTTGAATAACTTGTCTGGTTTCATACAGGTCTCCTGATTCCCATCATTCTGTTTCATCTAAATGAAGCATTTATGCCTCAGATAAGTATGCTGCCCTAAATAATTTCAAACCCAAACATTCTTTGGATTCTTTAATATGTGCTAAGAATGCTCTGTGCTTTTCTCATTTCAAAGAATTCTAATTTTACTAGCTGAATGACATGAAGTCTCAGTTTCAACTAAACAGCCTGGCAATTTTACACGTATTTGTTTACTGAGAAAATGGCCCATTCAACATGAGCTCTTTTCTCCCCACTATATATCTCAAAACCCTTGCCATTTTTTTCACTCTTCCTTCATTTTCTGCCGCAGAGTTACCCCTCTTTTCACCACAGCCAATCCTTCTATTTGTACCCTTGATCTCATCCTGTTCCATCTCTTCCCTGTAGGAGACTAATCCTTCAATCCTATAATCACCCATCTTTCCCTATATACATAGGCTAATTTTCTGTTGCTTTTAAGGACAAGCAGTCTTTCCCATCTATATCTGGCCTATAATTTCCTGAATCCTATACTTCTATTTTATAGCCAAACTCCTAGGAAAAGCTGTCCATACTAATTACCTCTATTGTTTCTCCTCTCGTTCTCTGTAGCACCTTATAATTTGGGTTTGGACCTCATCACTACCCTCTTCAAAGTTACTAATGTTACAATTAAAAATAATAAAGACTGATATAAATATATAAATTAGTAGTTTAATCAAAGCCATGGCCATGCTGGTAAAATATATATAAGACCGCGCCTATCTTTTATATTTACCGCCGGAGCCCATTCTCTATCTCACTCGCCAGCCACCTCTTCAGGAAGACCAAAGGGCCTCCTCTAGGCCCTCCCCCTGAATTTAAACTCCCCCTGCATGGGGACCTTCGACATTCTCAGGCCCTCAGACGCATAGGAATCATGGGTAATGTAGTCTCAAAGCTCCCACGTGTCCACGAACACTACTTTTTTTAAATGGCACCTTCCCAATTCCAAATATACAGCCCTTTTTCTTCGCTGGACCTGTAAAAATAGACAACTTCTAAATTCTAGGAATTTGTGGAATAAAAGAAATAGATGAACGAATGGATAAAATTAGGCGCATTGACAAAAAAACAATTTGGGGGCAGTCCCCTATTGGCATAGCATATACAATTATAACAAATTGCATTCAACTCAATTTCCACTCTCTATAGTTCAATCAACTGCACCCCAAAGTTCAGTTTTTTTTTTTTTT